>NW_024065883.1:0-233897 GCF_014898295.1 Botrytis byssoidea | reverse complement strand
TTGCATATCCATCTGCAGTATCTATGGTATCTGTAGTGTCTACCAAGGTATCTGGGTAAGGGTCAGTTCCTAGATATATTAGACTATTTCATAACTCGTAAGATTTTCCGAAAATTCTTTCATAAATATACTCTGTTACTCATGTTACACTAAGTCATTCGTATGGATTACGGGGGAACAGTGAACATCTAAATGAATATCTAAATGAAAAACATCCAACGGAACATCCAGCTGAGCATCTAATTGGATATCTCATTGAACATGTTAAAAATAAAAGGACCCCTTACAGAACACTCTTTTTTTCCTTGAATTAATTATAATCTATCAAAACTCCATCAAAAACAAAAACAATATCCGTCAATCTCCCTCTCCAATCTCTCGCTAAATCTCACCTCTTTTCGCCATGAATCAACCCTTGTGTAACTCTTTCACATCAGGCGTACATGCATTCAATCTTGTATAGTCCGAACAAATCTACTAACCTACTAGCCTACTAACCACTTGGCCTTTCTTGTCTCCTCATCCACACAACACCAACATCGTCGGCATCAAAGACATTTCATCATCGTGACCTTTTTTGGATCCTCGGACGGACAAAATACAAAATAAAGTACACTTAACTAGATACATATCCATTGCGCATACATACATACATAGTCCATACGCTACTGGGAATACTTGCAGAAGTGGAAATATTGATCGTCGTCGGCCCTTTCGCTATCAAAATTGGGGGATAGTACTTTTTTATTTTTATTTTCTTCACCCGTCCATACGTGTGTACATCTCTCTCTTCCCCTTCCCCTCCCCCGTTATGGTCTGTACTCAACTTGGAGATTGAGATTCAACGTTTGAATCATGTTGAAGGGGAATTGCACGTTTGATTCATGTTGGGAGATACAGAGGTAAGGGTGGTGTAGATGTCACTAGATGACGATTCGATTTAGATGTCCTCGATACGGGATGGTAGATGCTATGTACATATGTACACTTTATAAATGAATTCGGATCAAATTGACGAATGAGACTCTCAAGGTAACATTATCAGGAAATCATTGTGAGTACTAGGCAGGCAACTCAATACCAATGAAGTAAATCATCTCTATTAACCCCTCTCTCGACCCTTCGACCCTTTTCCACAACGAATCCACAGGACAGTGAACCAACCATCTAGGGGCACGGAAGATGTCACAAAACTACTGTGTCCAGAGAAGTCCGGTAGAAATTCAAGTAATCCCAGTCGAAATTCTTCAATAACCCTTACCCCATATGTCGTAGCACCAAAATGACAGGTTCCTGTTCAGGATGCTGTCGCGAATGTTGATGCTTTTTATTATGGAGAGGGAGATCAACAAACCAGTCATGTTAATATCAATCGGTCTAGTCTACGACATGGACATTTCGGCATCTTCCATTTTCGCGACGATCCTAGACATTCTTTCATGTATTCTATATATATTTCGGTACATACTTATCTACAACTGGACGAGGACGATTATCATGATACCGATTACTTACAGACTCAACCCCTTCAATTTCTCTGGAGATGAGACGGGTACGCGTATGATAGGAGTCGTAGATTCGATGAATGAGTATAACCAGGAATCGAATGATAAAGTGCCGAGGTTATGATCCAAGCTCCCTCTCTCCCCTACCTAGGTCCTCCCTAGATACTTTAGCTCCTAAATGCCTTGTCTGAGCGAGAGCTTCGCATCGGACCGTCTCCATCTAGGTAGATTCTAGATGTATCTGCTACCAAGTACCAGTTTCGAGCCAGTCCAGTCTACCACGGACACCACGGAGCGGCCCTCAATCTTTAATGAGGCCTTTCCGCGAGCGCACCAACACCAACATCAACGTCCACATCTTGATTCTGGAGATCGAAAATAGACAGCGGAAACTAAATCGGATATAATGTTAATATCATGATGGATGGATCAAATGGGATTCAAATCAAAGCTTCACCCTGCCCATCCGTTTAAATGACCAATCCTTTTGAGTCGCACTTTAGTCGTACAATGATGACTACACTGTGCAGAATGATTGATGTCAAATTGTCAGATTGTTAATTTTCGAGTCATTAGTTTTGTGTAACCTTTGTGTAACAACTATCGCCAACACTTTATCATGTGATATAATTTACTTCTTCGAGGGAACATTATCCGAGTCAGAGTCAGCAATTGATTCATCTATTGAAGTTCTTGACTCATATTATCTATCTAACTTACTCTCAACCCGATTTAGTAATTCACGATGCTTACTTTTCCCATACAAAGATACAACAATATAATACTGCTTAAATCCTTCTTCCTATAATTCATATTCCAAAATGAAATCATAATTATAATTTACAAAAAATAAACCCACCAAATAATATAATAAACATTGGCCTACAATACCTACCTACCATCAAAACCCAAACTCTAATCTTCACCCTCCCTCACACCACAACATTCCTCCATCCATCCCCTTCTCTACCCCACACCAAAGAACAGATCATCTGTTCCTCCAGCCATGATCCCTCCACGAATAAACATTCCCTAGACAAACCTCATCCATCCCATCACAGCCCTCCATGACGGAAAAATCGGACATCGAAGAGACCGAGCCCCCAAGCTCAAATCCTTACCCGCAGCCATGAAAGCCAAGCAATGCCACTCCGTGCTGTCACGGCCATGCCTACGTACGTACCATACCGTAGATAGAGGATAGACATCGAACAATTTAACTTTCGTCTCCAGAATCCGGCGTATCTGATCACCAGCATATCATTTGCCCCAGGGCCAATATAGAAGAAATGGAAGGCATGTCTTTGAAGTTAAAATAGTAAAGAGGGTATCTACCGCAAAGTTTGACTGCCGTGTTTTGAAGGAGGGATGGATGCGTCGAGGCTTGCTTGTATTTGGGATGTGCTAATTACGATATGTGCGAGAGATAGATGGATGGATAGATGAAGTATTCTTCACTGTGATTGATTTCAGGCTCGTCGGTCTGAATGTATCTCTCTATCTCTCTGTAATCCAGTGATAGTATCCAAAGTGCGAATTCCCAATATCTAATACCCAATATGCAACCATTCATCCCTCTTCACCAACCCATCTCTTCCACCCCATCTCTCCTCAACCTTCACCTTCTCACCTAACCCATCCAAAATCTAAAATCTAGACCCCACGAGTTCAACCACGCAATCTCCATGTGCTCCTCCCCTCCGCTCCCCAACTCTAAATCCATTCATCTCCATCTCATCCTCCTCCTTACCACAAACATCCAATCACACCACGCTCTCCGTATCCCACAAACTTTATCCATCAACCATCAATCGACTCCCCAGAGACTCATTTCAATACACCTACATACCCATACCCGCCACGCTTCGCAACGAGACGAAACGAGATAAGACGACACAAGAAGACAGGAGGCTGAGCTGTATATGCATTTGTAACCATCAAGTAATCAGCAACTATCAACAATAAACTTTCCACCTCCGTCTGCATCTCCATCCTCAACTTAAACTTTGCAACCCCCAGCCCATCTCATACCCAACCAACCAACTAGGAGATCAGCAAATCAGTAAACCGGCAAACCAGTAAACTTTATTCCATCACTACCGAACCCCCTTAAAATACACAATAGGTACCACCCACAACCAAATATACATACAAGCTACCTATCGACCTCCCTAAATAGTAATAACCACCCGCGCCTACAAACCCAGATGTGCACATCTCAGATACGGAACCCCGGAAGCACCGGGAGGAGAGTAGGGGAATCAGGGAACGATAAACAGTTTCAACGGGTGGGAAGGGGTCTGCTGATTTGCGTGCGTGCGTGCGTGCGTGCGTGCCCGCAGATGCTCGGCGTTGGGTACATGGTTGTGTGAGCAGATATGTATATATGTGTGTGCGTGTATGTAGGTACTAAAGAAGGAAATACACTGTACAAGGAGACAAAGTTAAAGTGAAGATTAGACTTTGGAGAGACGCAAAGAGGGAAATAGAGTTGCCTTGGGTTAGGGTACCGGTAGGTGAGGATCGGTGACTGGGATCGGCAGATGTTATGAGTTTGTGTAACATGTGGTCGTTTTTAAGGTTTGATAACTTTGATGGATGGGTATGTATGCTGGGGCTGTGAGAGATACGCTCGTAGGTACGTACCTGAAGGATTGGATTACTTGTTCATCTGATTCGATTTCGGGAGGGGTGATGGGGTTTGATTTGTTGATGCGTAGGGTTGGATATGGAGATGTGTTCGTATTATGTGGGTATCGTATGTTGGGTTATAAATAACTGGTGATGCATTTTACCATGGATGATTACAGAAATTGGATTCCTATTCTTATCACCATATTTCACATGACAATTAATCAATAGCTCTCACATTTTCTCATCCAACTCATCACCTCATCACCTCATCTATTCCTCTCTACGTCGTACAGTCCAAAATAGCTACTCTGTACTTCTACAAAACACCACACCCCTTCCAGACACCCTGTCCACAACCCCTGCAAACCCATCACTGCAAACTCAAAAATCAACATTCTAGGTACTTTCTCAGCACCACAAACTCAAAACCCCAAAATTTCAGCTCTCGAATTCCATCGAACTTCCACATCCGCAAATCCAACATTCCCATCTCGTATCGCATGGACCTCTTCCGGATGAACGGAGAATTCCGCTGAATTCCAGAAACAAAGTTCGAGGAAACTCAATGTCAATCCATACTGGTGAATATCATGCCACTGCGAGACCTACCTAGATGAGTAGACTTCAGGTACCGGAGGGTTTCAGGGTTGTGAGCATGCATTATGATGATATCGTATAGAATGCGAAAAAAAAAGTAAGATAGTTTATTCTCAAGGCTCTGTTTCGTAGAGCCCTGCAGTCTACGAGATCCCCAGGGTTTCTTCACTTACGGGGTCTTCCTTGTGCCAGACGGTCTCATGTCCATTATTCTTTATGTCAAGATGGACGTTAAGGCCCCTCTCATTATGTCAAGATAGAAGTCACCATGCAGCGTTTGTTCCAATGTGACACAACCTACCGCCGCTGGTTTCGCGCCCAGATGTAATCGTACCCGGTCGACAAAAGTGCCCCAATCCATGTTTACACGAGGGACACCGGGGCTGCTTCAGGGCTGGAATCGCTTTCGGACAGAGTCATATATCGGATGCAGTAATATATCGTATCATGTGTACCCGATCATCTCGCGACTCGGAGACTTCAACGCCGTCTTGGCGGAAGTTTTCATCATCGTCAAACATCACGGTGAACGAAGATACCTCCGCCTATCAAACACCTTACGAGTACCTGGTGTACAAGACTTACAAGACAATTGCTGACAAATTGTCAGCACACCTAAGCCGCTCCACTGTAAGCACTGAACCAAACTTTTGGGATGGAATGCGCATGGATTTTTGCATTCTTGGGTCCGGTGGGAGATTGTCTAGCGAGGTAAGCTTACGCCTCCGTGTTCCCAAGAAATGATTTTTAATTGAAGATATATTTTGTTGGGTTTCTTGATATGGTCTGATATGAGATGTGATGATATGTCACTCACTTACTGAGTTAGGTTCCAATGTTTTGCACAGACCTTCCGCAGCATTGATGCCATTCCTCGCATCCTGTAAGTGGAATGATGTATGGGGCTTGATCCCTTGACGGGATTCATCATTTGATGAGCACAAGAAACAAACGGCTGGCTCTAGCTTTTGGAACTAATTCGGCTTTGGGTAGCTTGTGAGCGGGTAGAATGGGGAGGGATAGGTACGATGGATCCAATGACCTATTCGAATTGGGATTGGGATGGAGAACGATGATGATGCGATGCTGAATCATGCCCCCATTCTTCAGCATGCTGGATGCATCGCAAGTTAGGTTACGAGAATTCGGATATAAAGTCCCCAATGTAGAAATTTTGGTCTTATACTTGGGCAGCCGGGGAGATAACAAGCAGGTACGTACGTGTACATCCGTGACATTCGTCTCGATAGTTCAATATAGCGCCAATGAGATGAAACAAGGAGAACTTTAATCTCAACTGATTGGTGGATACCCACTATCGATGCGAAATTGAGGAAAGGAGGTGGAGTAGCGATACTGTGACTTTTTGTGTAGCCATTGGCTTTTTTGCATGGAGATGATGGCTGATAAGGAAAGAATGGGGATGATCACGGGAAGATAGATAGGAATTGACTAGTTGGAATTGATGGACCACAGGTTCATTGACGGCTGGTGGGATTGATGGATTGAGGGAGGGAGTGATTGATTACTGATCGATTGAAGAAAATAGAATGGGAAAAGTTCGGGTAATTGTTGGATGGGTTAGATGAATGGATATCAATGGATAGATACTCATATTTCCTGCTTACTGACGCTTATTGATTTTCAGCTTATTCTAGAACGAGGCAAGATGGATGGATCATACAACGGAAATGGTACGTACTACGTACCTAGTGATAGTTGAAAAGGTTTGAATACACGGGAGAATAAGGGGGTCATTGAAAATCGTCAATATCAATATCATCATTATCATTATCACAATTTCGTATTGATTATCCTCATTATATCCTCCTCTCACACACCCATGTCCTCCTGTTCATAAGCCCACCGTTAGAATCCCCAATCCTACCCTCCACAACATCCTACCTACCCTTCATCCCTATTCAAATGTCAGCACCTCATTAACAATCCTTCCCTCCGCACCCTCCAACCCGAATCTTACATCCCCAATCCGGACCGACCAATATCAATCTCGGCCCGTGCAGCTGAGAAATAATCTTACAGAAGTTCGTTCGTCAGCTTCTATCCCGTTGCCATGCATTTACCTTCGGTTCCATGGGATCGGGTTCAGCTCTAGGGTGAGATGACTGGTGGTACGAAAAGCTTGGGATGGATGGATAGGATGAAGGGATGGATAGACTGAACGGGATGTGGTAGGGCCGTTCGCCGTGTATGTGTGATTTCGGGTTGTTTTCTACATGCTGATGCTTTATGCAGGAGTAGTGGTTGCATCGTGATTGTGAATGGTTGAGGATTTCTTAGAGGCATGGCATTCATTTACTGGGCGAGAGATGCAGGACTCACCCTTTTGGTTCACAGATTGCATACAGCCGATCTATCTGACTATCTCACTAACTCCTTTTCTCACAAGCAGCCTGGAACGAATTCGTTCGCGTCAATATTCACATTGACATCTGCATGGCGCCCTTCACTAGGAAGCAGATCTCGTGTTGTACGAGACTGGTTCGTCGGTTTCCTGTTTATCCTGGCTTTCTGGGGATTCCAATTAGTCGTGGCCTGTAATTCCATGAGCTTCCATGGTTCGTTTGTCTACAAGTGCTGACTGTATTGTTGTATCAGTACTTTGTTTCGTATGATGAAATCCATTAACTGTACGTAGTATGGGGGTGAGACCAGCAGGAATGGGGGATCGCCTTCGCTAATTCGGTCTTAACTTCCGACGCCGATGAGAGGAGGTCGGTTTCGAGACAAGGAGAGTGGGATTTGGGGAGGGGGGCATGTACGATGGGAAACTAGTGGTGAGCTGGAAATTGCCTTATGCTGCTGCGTTGTCACTGTAAGTCTTTGAGCTATGAAATGCTTATTGGTACATGCAATGAAATTGTAATATAGACGCAGAAAATAAGGAGCTGGGCAATACAGTAAAGTGGAGGGCTGAAATGTGTCTACCCGTGTCCACGCCACAACCCCGCATTGTATGGGTGTATATCTCAGGAGAGGTTGAATTCATGAGGCAAGAATGTCATGTTATTCTTAAAGTTGGTGACAGGGCAGAGAGATTGTAACGGATGATATAACTATCACATGAAGAATAGAATACATGGGTAATCTGAATTGAAGCTCTAGAATATTAACCGATATCCCTGCTACGTGCACGACCCTACTATGTGCACGCTTTTATTATTTATATAGAAAATTGAATTAAAAATTGAAAAAGCGATATTATAATTTGAAATTCAAAATGAGATAATTGAAATAAACTTATATAATATTTTGAAATAAAAAAATAAAAATCTCAAAAAATTATAATAAATAATAATAATAATAAATAAGATATCAACTTTTATAAAAAAAATTATTTATTTATTAATATATTTTATAATATAATTAAAAATATAAGTTTTTTTTAATGAAATTATGAAATTCCATATATCATAATATAAGATATTTGAAAAAACTAAAGTTTTTTATCGAAAATTTGAAATTATATTAATATTAAATTCTAATATATTTTATAGAAAATATTTTAATAATTGATTATTAATAGAATAATGAATTTATGATATTTTATTCTATTTTTAAGTTATATAATAACAATAATCTTTTAAAAAAATATAAATATATTAAAATCTATAATTTATTAATATTATATTTAAATAAAGATTTATAAAAAACTTATTAAGAATTTGATTTAATTTAATAATAAATATAATATAAGTATTTATTAATTTTTTTAAGAAATTTCAATTTTAAACTTTTTTGTTATATGGTTTTTAATCAATTATTAAAGAATGAAACTATATTAATTAGATTTTGATTTAATAAAAAATTTAAATTTTGAAAATTAAATTATTAATTAATATTAAATCAATTTTTATTTAAAATAATTTTTTTAAAAATGAATTAATAATATTTTGAATTAAAGAAAACTTCTTTTTTAAAGAATTTTATTTTAAAAGAATTTTTTATATAATTAGAATCTTATTATATATAATAGAATTAAGATTTAAATAATTTTAAAAATAAAATTTCAAAAATAAAAGATATTTTTCAAATAATTTTCTTTTATTAATCAAAACTTATATCTTTTAATATTTAATATAATTCCTTTTTTAAAAACTTATTTTTTAAATCTTTAATATTAAATATAAAATTTAAATTCATTTTAAAAAATATTTTTAACTTTTCTAAAAATATTATAAATAATTAAAAAAATCTAATAATCTATATTAAATTTAATTCTTTTTACTTTTTTGATTTTTTTGATTTTTTTTATAATATTATTGATATCAAAAAATCTATAAAAACTTATTATAATTCTATAAATAGATTCTAATATATTATTTATTGAGAAATTATATATCAAGATTTTATATTCTCTTTATTTGATTATTCAATCAATTCTTTATTTAATAATTCGAAATCCTTATAAATCCAAATTAATAATATTAATTAATTATCGAATTAAATTTTATATTATTATAATGATTTTTAAATTTTAAATTGATTTTTGTTTTGATATAAAAAAAGTGTGCACATAGTAGGGTCGTGCACGTAGTAGGGATATCGGTTAATCCATCTAACCTCTTGAAGAAGCATTAGAAGTAGTACCCTTCAGATCAATGCAATAAATGCAATAGTTGCACACATAATATAGAAAAACAAGCTAAGCAATAAACTAATCCGTGACATTTTCCCCATCCCTTGATCAATAATCTTCAAGTGAACCCCAAAATCAACACTTACTCACATCCTCATTCATCAATCAGTCAACACCAACCACCCACCACGCGAACATCTTGGCAATCAATATCACCCCAATCACTAAGACCAAGAACTGCATCCCTATCACCGTAACACATGGCCACGGGATCACTACACATACCATTACCATTATGCACGCTATCCACGAGTCACTAGCATGGCAATGCTCAAACCCTCTCTTACGGATAATCATTGGCGAGAAGGGATTTCATAAGATGAAACTAAAACATGCCCATTTGGATGATCGCGAGGAGATGTCAATGCACAAAAGTTTATCGGATGAGAAAAGTAGGTTTAAGGAAAGGAATTCCCCGAATTTACGATAGGATCGGTGGAATGTATGGGAAATGTGATGTATCACCTTTCTGATTCAGTATGCTACCTAGCTAACGATGCTATATCCCGATGATTAATATACCTCTTTGAGAAATCCTTCAAACATATAGGTAACTAACTAATCATATAATATTATTCCATCATCCCATTCCATCCCATCCATCCCATCACATCATCCATCAACATCAACATCATCATCATCATCATCAAACCCTCCACTCCACCCCAGCAAAAATGAAACTCTAAAACCAAGCCACAAAATCGTGACGAACAACCCAGTCCCTCAACCCATACGTAGTAGATAAGTAAATAGGTAACATCATTAGCCCACCACATGTCTCAGCATCCCGACTCCAATATCGCAAGAAGAAGTGCGTGCAATCCACCACATCCCAAAAACGCAAGAATAGCTCACTCCCCTTCGTATCTCCAACGAATCCGGCCCCCAATTCTTCACCCCAGAATCTCACCCCTTCGGTCGCGGCATGCGTGGCGGCGCACCCGTGCATCCCGATGTAGCACCAGCGCGATTTCGCCTGCATGCACCACGACCGTTTTGGTGAAACGGCATACGGATGCTGGAGCGTGAGACTGGATGGGTGGTGCATATTGGACGTATGTGAGGGGTGTGGGGATTTTGAGAGGTCGTTCGGGATTTAAATTCGGGGCTTCAGCTGCGGCGATGAAAGTCTATCTTTCAATATCCTATACGGGATAGATGAATGGATGGATGGATGGATGCTTCAGGAATCAATAATGCGAAGGTATGGGTGGAATTGTCCGGTGCATTGCATAGACTGTAGACTGGAGAATTTTACTGCATCATATGCTGCGATCAGCATACACCCAAAGTCTTTTGTTTTCGATACTGGCTCTAGAACCTTTCGTGTTCGTTTCACACACACTCACATAAACACACACATACTATTTGGTATCACAGCATAGTATGGCTTCGTAATCGTGCTTACACAAGGAAAGACAGCGGCGGAGGCGGAGAGATATCTCGTCCCGATTGACACTCCCTACATAATGAATATCGTATACGAAAACATCGTACACAGACGGGATGTCAGGAATTCAAATATACGGATAAATTTGTCTATTGATCAAGGCATCATCATATTCCAACTTATCTCGGTTTACTTTCCCTCCATCCATTTCTTCCCTCCCTTCACCCATAAGCTTACTCACCACCCAATCCAACATCCTCGCCGTTTCGCTCCCCCTTGCCAATCGACTCATCATTCGCTTCGGACTCGGCATCGCTCATGCAAATCGATCGGAAGGTAAATTACTCACATGCTGTAAACGCCTACCAATACCACCTTTACCCTCCGTTCATGCTCTATTCTAATATTCCCTTTCTCATGTCATCTTTTCCCGTTTCGTCCACCCAATGGTTTACAATGCACCAGCCAAGTAGACATCCAAGACATCATAATCAAAAATCCAACCCATCTAGATTACCACACCACCACCCCACCACTTCACCACAATACCTCCCCTATAACAATCTTAACCCAGCCCTAATTCTCACCTACATCTCACAGAGGCTCAAATCCACACAACACGCCTCTTGTATAGCAAACATATCTCAAATACACCTCAGCCAACCAACCAACTTTCTCACGTCACACAGAATATGAGAGATCAAAAAACCAGACATCACAGACCCATCTAGTCCTTTCCCAACCCATCACTCCATCCAATTCCCATCCTTCCCATCCACATTTCCACACCCAGATATAAACTAAAAAAAGCCCTCAGCCCTAAACACACATCTCCTACATTTTCCCAAAAGCACCATCCAACAATGATCCAGAACCCTAAACGAAATCTCACACATTTGGCTATGCATTATCGTGCATGTATGCGTATGCCATGAGTCCACGCCCGGAACTTTGGGTTTCAGATCGGTTCAAAGTGGCGAGGACGTTCCGGTTTTAGTGAGTGTTAAGAATCTCGTGATGTTTCCTCTATCGTATCGAGCACGTATATTCCAAATACTCCAAAAATGCACACGTAAACAGGTTATGAGGGTATCCACCATCATGAGTATTGTCTCACTATGACTCTCCAACTTCTCATCCGTGACCAACTCTCCCTCCAACATCCCATGAAGAATACCACCTTCCAATGCCGAGCAGTCCGAAAAAAATTACCATCAAGAAATCTAACCCCCATCCATCCATACTCCCATTTCTACCTCCCAATCAAGCACCAAACAAACCTCAAAGCGAAAATAACCCACTCCCACTAACCTAATTCCAACACTCAGCTGCACACCCAGATCGACAAACCCCGCCGCCAATCCCGCTCTGGTAATCCGGTACTCGGCACTCCACATTCTGCATCTCTATACGCCTTAGAGACTTCTCGATCGGATAGATGTACCCATGTAGATATCGATTCAATATAACTTTATATTAGTGATAAAAAAAATGAACAGAACCATGAATCATGGGTAGATCGTGAGATGCATATTCCATCCACATCGAGCATTGAGAACTCTAAAGCATAGAAATAAAATTAGCACAATACATCATCATACCTATCCCACTAGCAGATCTATTTCCGTCCTAGTCACTTACTTGCAAAGACACCAAACCCTACACCAAAGAAATCCGCTCAGGCTCCCGTCTCAAAAACCCTCAGACTCCCGCTCCCGCCAATAATTAATTAATTGCTCGTGCACTAACCTGTCTTTCCCTCTCTTTCATCCTCCCACTAAGATAAACAAGATTTCATCGTCTCCCAAGAATGCGGATACCATCGGGAAAACCATATGTCGACGCACGAGACTAACTCCAACATGATTACTTGAAGAAACCCCCGAATCCTAGATACAAAGCTAGAAATAAAGCTGAAGCTAAGATGTAAACTCAAATCCCAAGTGACAGAAGTCAAGACACTAGCCTCAACCCTGATCCCCAGACAAACCCACCTCGTCACATCAATTCCCCCACTTTTTCCACTAGAACATCATGCGTGTAAGTGCCAAATTCCAATATCCTTATGAGAGGAAAACTCAATTCCCGCCTCTTACACAATACGCGTTTTTCTAGAGATGTGAACCTGTCCTTTGAAAGATAGATAGATACTAGCTCCATCATGCCAAATAGAAAAAATGAATAGAAGAAGAGAAAAGACCGAGAATCAAGATACAATACCACAAATCACTAATCACTAACCACTAGCCCATTCCCAATTTTCATCTCGCATCTCCCTACATGCAACGCATTGAATTCCAAGCTTTTCTTCTCAAGGAACTACACTATACTCTCGCGCTCAACCTAGCTCTCTCGATAAAAACAACCACCAGCACACACCAGTCTCTCAACTCCCAATCTCTCAGGCTACACGGCCCAACCTACCTATCAAGCATTCTCCCCTTCAATATCCAAGTCCCAAGTCTCCAATCTCAAGTTCCCAGATACTCACCGTGCTAGAATTTGCCAAGTGCGAAATTCCATTCATTCCATTCTCCACTTGTACTAAACAAATGCAAGTCAGTACAAATGCAAATGTAAATGCAAATGTAAATGTAAATGCAATGCACATGACCTTTCTCCTTTCTCCTCCCAAAAACTTACGACATTGTAAACCCATTTCATCACAGCCTCTCCATCTATGCACTGAAGACTTCCGAAGCTTCCGTCTACAACTGAACCAAATAATAAAACTCCAAAAATGAGACACAATGACGCTACGAAATAACAATACATACCTACCCACCTATCTACCTAGTAAACAAAGGTGAGCTGAGAAATCGAAATCTAAATCTAAACCCACCTCTAACACCATCTCTATCTCCATCCCCATCCAACTCAGCCCACCAAAAACCCATACGAACTACAAACATACGTATTCGTAAAGTTCCCCCCTCAGAAATTGAGGCTGAGTATCCCCCATCTCAACCAATAACACCCGCAAAATCTATGATGAACTGTCCTTTTCCTTTTTTCACCTATCTCCCGATTCTCGAACGAGACTCCGTATCCAACCAAAATCGCGATGCTGCAAAAATCAGCACACTCCAATCAAAGCTTCCTAGTTTCCACCTTCAAAATCTGCTGATCACCGAATCCCTCCCCTCCAACCCCCCTCTCCCAGAGTCCCAAACCAGAGAATGATCTGTGACCAACTTCCGAGATCAGCAGTATCCGAGGTCTTAGAAACCCACTCTAGAAAGATCCGCACTAGAAGATGGTAATAATTTCTTGAAATATTCAATATTAATCCATGATATACTTAGCACACTAGAATATACAATAATTTTTTCTCATTATCCAGTTTCCCATATGTGCAAAGTGGAGTATACAACTCCTCTTTTTTCCATTTATTCGAGCTGCACTTTGTCCAGCATGATCCTTCTAATCGAAGCATCTTGAATACCCCCCAAAGTCCCAACAAAGATCGCCATTGCACAAAGTAGGTAGGTACACATGCATGTACTTTTAGTTCCAGTATCTTGTCAACTCCACCCATCTTTTCTCAGCCTGAAAAGTCTCCAAGCACCATCCCAGGACTCTCAATCCTTCAACCAGCCTTCAAAACAATACCCGAAGAAACACCGTACCCCTCACTCACCGCCCCTCTCCCGCCCCATTAGTCACTCCGTAGCTCCAAACTTACGATATCCCATCAATGCACTTCGCACGATCCAGTCCCAATCCACTTTACCAACCTCCACCCAACTCCACCGACTGCACGAAACAATAAATTCCCGCCCGTCACACGGTCGATCCGATCAATCAAGAAACCTTCTCAGCTTTTTTCAGGGTTATTCGAGGTTCTGTGCTTCTTGCTCGCTTCACGATATCCTCTCGATGCTTTAGATAGCTTCGTGGAAGAGTAGTTAGAACATGGACTATCCTTCGAGCAATCCCTTTCACTCCAAATATCAATCTCCAATAACCATCAATAATTCACTCTGCATTTCTCGACTGCTGCAAGTAGTAACTGTGCCTACAACCTAGATCCTTCGAGTTCTCGCCGCTCGTATCGTACCCATCGCCTCATTATTTTATTTCGATAGCTCCAAGAATGGAGAAATGAAATGCCATGATCCTAAAAGGTCGAAAGTCCAGACTCAGAAACCCAACCTTGAGCCAAGAAGTCCGAGTGTACAGTATTCATCCATCATGCTCAACTTTAAATCTCCCATACCGCTCTAAAACTAGAGTTGAAAAACATGGAATGGTTGTTGCAAGTTCCAAGGAATTCCGAGTTTCTTTTGTTTCGATATGTAACCATTCGGATTCCAAATATTTGCCCAAAGACGCTGCAACCGCACTCGCAATTATAGGGCTCTGATGCTCCTTCCATGTGCCAACGTAGATTATAATGTGTAATGAGTAGGAGATTCAAAAACAGATATTGGTGACGCAAGGTTGCCTGCCTAAACCTCAGCAGGACAATCATTTTACCCAAGGCATATCTTTCAAGTGACACTTCGCTGCCGTTGTTGTGACTGATTCCTTAACGCATCGATCTCTTGTTGTAATGCACTGAGGTCTGCCAAGATGTTGGTATGACCACTAGTAGAGTTGTCGGTATTATTTTCTTCGTATCGTGAAGTTTGTGACATGGAGGAAGCATTAGAACTTCGCCGATATTCGCCACTGACACGAGTTGAAGAGGAAGGTGTGATTTGAGATACATCAAGACTGTTCCGTGCTTGACGAGGACGTGGTGGTGGTGGCGGTCCTTGTAAAGAGGTGCGTTTGGACATATGAGGACTTGGAGCATCAATGCTGTGTACAGATGGTGCTCTACCGTGTTTTGAGGAGCCTCGTGTTGGTGGCGGTACAGGTAAGGACGTCGCAGATGGCGAGGAAGGTGCGTGCTGCGATTGGGATCGAGACATACCATGTTTTCGTGTGGGAGGTGGGGGTGGAGCTTTCCCACTGTTAGATCGAGGGCGTCCAGATTCGATTGAGTATACCGATGTATTGTCTTCTTCCAATCTTGGTGAGAGTCTTGCGGAACTACTTCGACTCAGTTTTGAGTCGCTAAGGAGCTGGCTGTGTCTTCGGGTAACAGGTGGTGGAGGAGCTGCCTTTCTTCTTAATGATGAAGACGGGGATGGTGGTTCTGGTGCTTTTCCCGCAGACTCTCTATCAAATGGAGATTCTCGTTCGGATTCACCGCTTTCACGAGGTGGAGCTGGAGGTAAGGGTTTGTTGAGATCTGTCAAGGAGCGATTCGGCGTTGAAGTCATAACAGGAAAGTATTGAGGGGTTGCAGACATTGACTGTGGTGGAGATAAGGGAGAAACGGCTGTAGTCTCATCCTTCAATTCCATCCTAATCAATTTACCATGATGCCTCGAACTCGGTGGAGGTGGTCTCTTCTTCACATGTAATGATGAAGAGTCAGACACTGCCCTTCGTACTTCATCCGGCTCTGATATTTCGTGTGATGATCTTGGTGATTCTGGATGCGGATCTTGTATTGGTTCGAATATCGATTGCCGTGATAGAGAAGATGTTTCTGTACTACTACTTCCCTCGTCGCGTAATGCATGAACAGGAGGGGGTTGCAGCGGGGTAGAAGATCCCAACCCCGCATTTCCGGTCATCAATAGCCTTTTGAATGCATCCACATCCATAGAAGCTCTTCCGGGATTTGTGAGTTTTGCAGGTGCTGCGCTTGATGCATCTCGACCTGAATTCTCCAACGTCTCCAATGTCTTTGAAAAGGGATTCAGGATGCGAGTCTTCGAGGTTGGATTCTCTTCCTCATCCTCTGAAACATCAGATGTGGTAGTTTCAAAAGGGTCCTGCTCGTCCTCCTGAGATATTTGTAGTGGGTTTTCGAAAGGTACCGAATCGTCCCCTATAGTAGATGTAGAGTCGGGGATCGAAGGAGATGGGGGTGGTGGAGACTGGACCCGAACTCTTTTAGGTGTTTTCTTTGCCACATCTTGTCGTTTTGGATATGAATATTCGGGAATCGGATTCGCAGATGGATCCAATTGCGTGAAATGATTGACAGCAGGTATTGAGGAGGATGATGTAGTCGAAGATGCGAAGGGTCCTTTTCTTCTGAAAGGATTGGAAGATGAGAACTCGGCGGACATTATGTTGTGATCTACTATGAGACATTCAGTATCACACTGAAGTGGAGCTTGCAGGTCATACAAGTCGTCTTTCCATTCTATTCTGAGGTTCTCGTGAAGTTTGTATTACTCTTACCACCGGATTTCTCGGTCGTGTGTTGTTTGATTCTAGATGATGCTTAAGGTTCTTATCGTTTTATTGGTCCGTGCTAACCCTGTCGAATTGAAAGCAGCAGTTCACGTTCAAAGATTGAAGCTGCGTTGGATTAATGATTATATTGAGATAATGTTAAGAAGATATACCATCAATTGTATCAATGAGACAGTTGTATGTCGTCAGCTATGTGATGATTGTGGAGATGGCTTAAGTTCAGACGAACTACTAATTGCGGAGGGCGGAATTATCCATAGTCCGAGGGTTCGGCTTCATGACTGTGATCTGCCAAGCTTCCTTTGTTCTCCTTTCAACTATCAGGACGCACAAAGGAACAGCTACTGAAAACAATCAATTGTATTACATATTTGAAGCAAAGGATGCAACAAGGAAGGCATGCTTTCATTGACGCGTGAGGCGAGAAACAGCCCCTGAGTATTTCAATCTGCTAGGAAGAAGTCTTCGCTACGAGAGAGAACATAATCTCATCTTGATATCATAGACCTTTCATTTGCCTATTCGACGGATCGTAACAATTTGCAGACCTTATGTTTTTGTGTATAATCAGTTAAAGCGTATTCTGTCTTCTTTGTATTCTGTTTGTGGACTAATTCCTAAGCCTTCTCACATCAATCTTGAAGTTGATGATACCTAGAGAGATAATCTTATGAGTATTGTGGATGCGTGGCTGTCTCGCTAGGCTCATCCATTTAAAATACGAGGAGTCTCGAGCGCGTGGATGAAAAGTTCTGCTTTCAGTATTAGCAATAGCTGTGACTTGCAACTAAGGGGAGTCTGACCTACAGATGGTCTCGAACATTGTTTTCCCCATTTAAGAAACTTTCACTCTGCACCGCTGGACAATTCAGATGGAAGGACACATACGCAATAGCGAGGGGGAGAGGCATTACTTGAGTGGTCTCCCGAGTGAGGTTTCTGGTGAAGAAAAGTCTTTTGCATCATGAAGAACAACTCAATGATAGGCTAGAAAAGGTTCTGAGAGAATTTATCAAGGGTTCAAAGATAAATTCATATGCCTAGAGAATACAGAGCCTGAATGGGTGAATATTCGATGAGCAGCAACTACACCAAGCAATTTACCTTTCTAGTGATATGGGGATGTGGATTTGATATTCAAAATAGACAGCTATGCTAGTCTTGCAACTTCTTATAAAAGTACGCTTGATCCAGATAAAACATAAGAAACACCAGTGATTGCTGATTGTGGGCTTGAAAAACATTTTTTCACAAAATCAACAGGATTGCCTAGAATATTTTGAAATGGGTTAAGAATTTGACAAACGGGGATCAATACCGAAGATTTCTACACTTCCGCATCTCGAGGTCTCATCTGAGCGTGCTATAAACTGTCTTATACACTAGTTTCTATGGTTGCCCTAAAGAAAATCCACAGACCGAAAATTCAAAAAAGTAGCCCTTCACAACGCTGGTCAGCATATACCGAACTCCTCGACCCATTTTCTGACCATCCATTACGGGACCACTAGCAACTCCACCTAAATCAAAACTGCTAACGCAAATCAAAGCCTTTCCTGTGTACTCAACACGGCATGTCCCGAATTATTCTACAAAATCATTTCACCCACTGCTAAAGTACCAATGGTCTCAAGTGACACCAGCAGAGAGGTGGAAGAAGCTCAGTATTTGAAGGACCTAACCACCTTCTTAACCACAACTTACAATTCAACTCGAGATGGAAAAGTTTCCAATGTGGCGAGCCGCCACGTTGGATATATATCCAAAACTCGCAAACAACCGATACCATAGTCAACATCAGATCTTTCCAGACTGGTACCAAATCCCATGTTGACTCTCAAAATTCAAGATATCAGCCCAAAACCCAATCCATAACCAGAAACAAGATTATGTCAGTCAGAACTCTCTTTTAACAAACAACACCTCAAAAGGCAGCCCAACAGATATGCTCAACAAAATTTGAAAGTGGAACGCCCTCCCTCCTTCGACAAGAAATTATCATTCTTCGAAAAAATAATCATCCAGAGTGGGAAGGCGAAGTCCGGCTTGCCCGAGTGTCCTGGTGACTACTTGTGGGCCTCTCACTGGAGCTCTTAGCCGTAATCCAAGAGCAGCTTCCCTATTAGCCACACTCGAATTGTGTGGGAATGGAGAGAGGAAAATCTGGTTCGGACCTCCTGCAACTGTATCCAATTGCACTGGGTCAAATCGAACTGGATGTTGATCTCGATACCCATCTTGATCTTGATCTTGCAATCTTGGTCTCTTCGATGGGACTTGTTGGCTGTTGTTGCCCATATTAGCATCGCCATGATTCCTTGCTCTCTTCTTGCTGTTTGAAGGTGGGGCTCTCTGTGGCGAACCATATTGAGCCGGCAATAGTGGTCCATTGGGAAGAAGGTGGCGCTGTGGTGCGTCAATATTGCGTGGACGCCTAGGGCTGGGGCAACGACAAGTATCTTGTGCATCTACGATTGTATTTCGAACAGCGGGAAGTGGGTGACGAGCCTGTGAATATGCAGGCGGAAATTGAGCCTCTTGAGGAAGGCGTGGCTCCATATTGGCCTTATGTGAGGATGATGTGCCTTCATAATCACTATCATCATCATAGTTCTCCTCAATTTCCCTTGAGCTCTGCTCACTTCCAGATAGAGAGGTAGACCGAGCGACCATAGATCGGTTATTGACACCATGTTCTGTTCTGCCTTGACCCAAAACACTTTCAGCATTGGAAAAGCCTCGTGCAGTGCGAGAGGGGGAACTTTGTCGAAAGGGAGAATCGGAACGCAACTCATGACCCTGATAGTGAGTTGGTGGTGCAGCATCCTCGCTGTAGTCGAAGTCCGACTCGGGGCCTTCCCACATACCACCGCTACCCCCACGTAGATGAGAAGGCCCACTAAACTTTGTCTTCTTGTTCGGTGGGCAGATCTCTTCATCTGTAGGGTCCTCAGTGTTGGCCCTCTTCTTGTTTTCGAGTGTCACCTTGCTACCATTCCCAAGCGTAAAGATTAGCTTCTTGAGCGATCCCTTGGAACTGGGGGAAGACCTCTCACTAGACAAGACTGAGGGAATATTCTCAGTATCTTCCTGTGGTTCATCACTAGCGGGTTCCTGAGGTTCATCCCATGATCTTGCACCTCTCGAATTTCTGACAAGGTCGACTGCTCGTTTGTCTCTGAAGTGATAGATCTGATTCTTCAAAGCAATCTCAGATCTAAATGGTGCATCACGGTCATACTTCATTGGTTGACCGGCGGCAGATGTCTTTCTGCCATCATCGCCTGTGTAGGAGGCGCTGGCGTATAATTCGCCAGCGCGTTGTATCTGTCCTTGGAAAAAGCTGTTGTAGTTGGTTGTGACCCATGCCCAATCAACATTGGCCATTAAGCCATCTACTGTAGGAATAGCAAGCTGGATGTCCAGGAATTGACACAACGTGTTCATCTCACTAAGAGTGTACTTCCATCTTCGTTCATGCTTTGACTTGAAGGCTCGAATTAAGATCTGGTTACGCCACTTGTTGAGACACTTGACTTCTCTTGCGTCTGCCCAATTTATTTCCTTTGTATATTTATGGGTAACTAAAGCTCGAGCAGTTGCCACATTGTGTTCGTCGCGCTTTTCGGTTCGAAGCATTATGGTCAAAGCTTCTGGCTGCGGAGCTCCAGCCAGGATTTGGGCTCGACTGTGAGTTCCTTCGTCGATGGCAACATGACCGGGAGGCATCTTCTTGACTTCTTTTTCGATAGGCCCATGACTACTCGAAGCCATACTAGATTGGCCATTGGCGTGTGTCGGATTCCGATATTGATCTGTGATATCATCATCGCTGGTAGGATCCTCAGCTGGCTCTTCGGAAGACTCTTCAGCAGACTTCTCATCTTGATCCACAGCCACGGCCTGTAAGAAAAATTAATTAGCATGTAAGGTCTTCATGATTGATATACTATTGGATCATAGACTCACCTTTCCTCTACCATTTCCTAAGCTTCCTGCTATCGGGAGTAAATGGGGACTTGGTGGTGTGACTGACTCGGCAGCAGCAGTCATGGCTGAGTCACCGGAGTCGACAGGTGCATCAACATGCTTCGATGGAGACGGAGAGACCAAACTGGAAGGTGCAGAGGAATGTGCAGCCTCAACAGACCTAGAAGCAGGGGCCATACTGGGTTCAGTGGCCTCGACGGGAGAATCACCAGATATGGTTGATTCAGAATCAGTTATAGATGGAGACGACACGACTGGGCTGCTGGTGGGGGTTACAGCCCCCTTTTCTGAACGTCCACCACGAAGACCAACTTCTTGGAAGTCTTCAATGCCCCAACCTCCACCACTGTGCTTCTTTATGTATTGGAGCTTGGCGTCCAATTCCTCTTCTTTGTATTTGGCTTTTTCAGCAGCCAGAGAAGCCAAAATGGCTGGGGATAGTGGTTGTGGACCGGTAATATTTGGTCTCGGTTGTGTAGATACGTGCGCCTTCTCTTGCCTTCTATCTTGAATGATGCTGCGAGTACCTTCGACTGGCGCTGGGTGATGATGAGTAGCGGTCTGACGACTACTGCTTTCTTCCTCCCTCAGTGTTCTGGCACGATCACCTCCATGATTTTGTTGTTCTCGTTGCTCTGTAGGTATCAAGTCGTGTGGGCCGTTGAGGTCCCAATCTTGTATGCGAAAATGTTGAGCTCCTGATGAATCTTCGGTGAATCTGGGCAAGTGAGGAGATTCGACGTGATCCCCTTCGTTTGAGTGGACGGGGGGTGGGATCGGCTGTCGCGTGGCAGCGCGTGGAATTGAGGCTCGCGTAGAAGACTCACCCTCGACGCTCTCGTCTTGTGACACATCGGATGCAGGACCTTTGGAAAGTCTCGATGACTTGGCACGTGGGGCTGCAGTTGTGTTCGACTTTGAGTTTGTTGGTCCAGATACCTGGAAGCGAGGATTAGCCTCAATACATTGTATTTTTACTTCATTTAATCGTTTTGGAAAACCATACCATTTGACCTGATACTCTTGTCTCTTGCGCCGAGAGCTTGTTTACCCTGCTAGCATCCTTGTTTCTAATGCTAGCGCCCTCTCTATTTAATGACCTATCCTGGCCATCCTTGGTTCCTGAAGCACGAGGAGGAGCCATTGCGATAGATTATATGTAGATGTTTAAAATGACTAATGTAAATGTTGAATTCAAATGAAGCTTCTGTATATGTGACAGAAATATAACGTACGAATTCTACTCAAGAGAAAGTGGTCCAAAAAGCTGATGGTGTACTGGCTCTGTTGTTATAGAAGTTCTATGGTTCTCAGGAAGAAATGTTGTAAGTATTAAGAACTTCTCCGTAGTGAAAAAGAAGAAGAGGATATTCCGGTAGAAAGATCAAGTCCTTAAAAAATAATTTGAGGTATCAAGTACCGTAAGTGCTGAGCCTCGCTTGTTGTATTGCATTTGAGTTTGAAGGCTGATATCAATGTAACTGGGTAACGCCTTGATGAATTCCATGAAGATCCCGTAGCATCGCCGATCGAGCCTATAGCGGTCCAGTTTAGATATAGTGAAACCCTTGCGACAAAACACGACTGTCTGGTACCTGTTCCCCGCATTACTGATGGAGTACAGTGAAGGTGTATTGATTTGAGCTGTATATATACCCACATTTTAATAATTAACTAGCCACTCAAAGGTGACCGTTCCATTGCAATCTCAATTCTCATAGGATCTCTAGCTATGAAATAACAGCTTTGTAATATTCGTTAGACAAAGATATCAATTAATTGCTTTCAATAGCAGATTCTGGAATAAACAATCTTCAACATTCATTAAAATGTTTTGATACAGACGCGACTTCTTTCACGTGACAAATACCAAACTTGAACACCCTTCAAGAACATGACCAACTTCTCGACTATCTTCTAGACTATTCGGTAAATATCTAACTGTTGGGTATTCCAGTTTTTCAAATCTTGAAATGAAGTGACGGAGCGAAATAATTCCATTCTGCCACGGACTAGTACGCCGATACGCCCTACGTGTGCTATTTGAGATTTGATTATGCCTGCTGGACTGGGACTCATGAACTAATGGCATTGTAAGACTCCCTATCTCTATTTTTCCATCTTACGACCCATGCTGAAATTATCAAGACATTCGTTGATCAAATTAGCCGCTTGTTGTTGAGCAGCGCCATCTAGAAGAACTCCCGACTTCTTTCTCTTTTTGCTCTACCGCAGATCTTATATATGTCATAAAGCATGCCAACCTTTGAAATTTAGAATAGGTATCTGACCTCGGATTATCACTCAACCCCTTTTGTCTTGAAGTTAACTCGACTGTTGCGGGTCCCCCCTAAATTTAAAGCGAGATCCGAACTGCTTCGATGAATACGAGACAGGAGGAGGAGTCATACGTAGAACAATGACTGGTATATATTCATTATGAAAGATAAGATCTGGATCTGCGAGGGAGGAAGAACAATGACTTTTCAGGCATGGCAACAAGGTGATGAGTCTTCTAAGTTAGCACCAGGATATCTTCGCATGAATGAAACCAGAGAACCAAAATAGCCGGTTATGCCACAGGACTAGGTGCACCACTAAAGATTGAAGGATGAAGGGAATTGATATTTACTATCACCTGCAACTATTCGGGAGTGTTTATGTGGGAGTAGCTGCGGTTGATAGTCAGCAAGAGAAGAGACGGTATTGTTTGATCAAAGTGAAGTTGACACACTTCTCAATGTCTAAAAAAGATCGCCCCTGAGAGTCTGCAATGAGATAACGGGCGGAAAAAAATGAATTGGCCGCAGGAGGGGGACAGATATAAATTCAAATACTCGACCTCATCCTGTAATTATGAGCAACATGTTGTAATATCTGACAAAGAGCATAAAGTGACTCAAGAATAGTGTTCATGCAAACATGCCACGAGATTAGGTAACAAATACGGAACAACATACATACATACATACGCAAACGATTGTGCAAGCTAGACCTGGGATCTAATCAACATGTAATTACGCTGTGGGAGTCATGATTCACTCATACCTCTGATCCTTCATCTTGTTTGCGTGACTGTAGAGTATGAAATCAAAATGCTGGAGATTTTTCTTCGCCATGAGACTTTCGACTTGATTTCACTACTGTCTGATGCTAACAAGAGTGAAGTCTCGGGTCAAATAAATATCTCAGCTTCTTGCGGGTCTGCTAATTCTGGCAAGGTAAGCCATTTGATGGGACTTTTCTCTTCATTGTAGAATGAAAACAATGTGACACTGAACAACTTCAACAGAACGATGACATCATAAGAAGCCAGAGGAAGAAGCTTTATCTTTTTGAACTTTTCAACCTTGCTAAGGTTCAAAATTCATGATTGGCTTAAATTGAGCCGAAAATATCCTTTTGAATGAGATATTCGGGTAAAGCTTGGAATCTATTCATTATATATTTCTGTTGGTGCCCCATTGCAACTCCCTTCTAATAGATAAGTATCAATCTTGCTGTTTAATCGCTGGAAAATGAAGAAATTACATTCTATAGTTTTTTGTCCCACACTCAAGATTCCACTAGACTCTAACAACTAGCACAAATCTCCGCCATATCATCATCTGTGTATTCATCAATAAAATTGATCGTAAATGAAGTGAATGGAGTTTCCAGAAGCGTTACATCACAAAATTGATGCTGTTACTTCACATAAACAGATATGTTACTGGTGGTTTCCTTATCGTCTTGAATTTCATTACCAGTTGCTCAATGAATGGTAGATCAGTGGATGGTAGATCGAGCAATAAAGAGCAAAATGAGGCCAATAGAATTGATGTTTATTCAAGGTCATTTTGAAGAGTCGTGAATTCAACTGAAGTCTTGTGAGCTTTTTGTTATCTAGGGTAGGAGCTTGACTAGAAAGATGACATTTTGGAACTCCAATCATATCAAAATATATCCGCAGGACTTTGAATTTGATACCTATCAAGTAAAAGTTATGGTCCCATCAAACAGCCTCGTCTAAGCACAAGGCTAGTGCCATTCAACTTAATTATTCTAATATCAACCATGTCTAATTGTATATTAGATTAGACCAAATGAACTTAATAATGTTTTAACAATGATTGAAGATATCTATTCTGCCGAAGCATGCCCAGTTTGTTATAAAACTACATGAAAGATAGCAAACTCGGACTTCTCAGTATATCATGTTGCAGCCTCAACAACAACAACAGCATCGACAACAAGAATTGCTCTCATGAATCAACAGGAATATCTAGTCTGAAATTAATTTCAATTCTGAGTATTTCTAATATCAATCATAACTATTTGCTGAGGAAAAAATCAATATCAAGACTCGTGCGAAAGCGATCTAAGATAAGTATGTTGCTTGACATTCCTTTCTTCCTGTATTCACTCACTGCCTTGTCTATTATATGCTTTCATTTTATTGTCCATAAATACCAAGAGTTTTAAGTTTCTCATCCTCATATTCCAAATAAAGCTGAGAAATTGTCTGATGAATTATTCTTCTGCCAGTAGCAGTAGCAGAAGCCGATAATAGCATGTATTCATCATAACACACCTCAATACACCTGACTTCATCACTAACCGGCCCACAATAGCTTCACTCTCTCAAGCATTCTTCAATCCTATCGATCTTTCTATGATACTCTTCTGTAAAACTCTAAAAAGAGTTGATCCTACAAAGCAAGTCCGCCAGCAAGAATGCCAACGCCCTTCCTTATCACCAGCACTCGATCTCAAATTTATCCCCATCGATTCGTGCCATTTTTCTTCTTGTCATCATCGAAAAGTTATCTAACAGAACCTGACTGCTTAGCTTTCCGAGAAGTATCCTCAAGGACAAATTGATCTAACCAAGGATGACAGATATCTGATCCTTTGGAAAAGTGCAATTGGTGTTTTCCTCTTTTATACCAGTGAGTCATTAAATCCGCTCTTGTATTACTTCTTTCATGGTATTGGGAGAAGATCTATGAGAAAAGGTTAATAAGCCATGGTTCTTTCGTCCCATTATCTACTTTTAGTCAAGGAAGTAATCTACTTGGCAATTTGGATTCTCTCACTTCGTTTTTCCATAAAATTTTGTGGAAACCTATGAGAAAATTGCAGGAACAGGCATTCTAACAATGTCATGCCAATAGGAACCTTCACAATGTCTTCTTATAAGAAGACCCCGAAGCCTCAGAGATCCGATAATCTTCCAGAGCATCTCCAAGGAAAGCCTACCTCACCGCTAAAAAGCGCTACCAAGAAGCCCAAACTTGCCCTCAAGTTCCTTGCAAATGTCGACGAACCTTTTAACACCACTAACACGCCCGAAAACACTGATTCAAAAAATTTATTCAGTCCTGGTCATGCACCAGGCTATTTGCAATGGAGAAGAGCTCTTGCCCCCGACCTAGCTAGTGAAACCGAGGAGGAGAAGAAACAACGAGTAAGTTTATATCCTTCACTTCTTTTCCCTTGTATCAAACTAAGACACGTTAGCTAAACAAAAGACATGCCCCAAAGGGTAAAAGAGGCACGCGCTGTATCGACGATGGAACCATTGACCGGAGCCCTGCGATTCTTGGCAAACCAGACTTATCTAAACTTGTAGTTAGGTTCAAGACCGAAGAAACCGACGAATGTTCAAATGAACTGATTCAAGGCGATATCGAATTCCAATACGAGGATGAATCAAAGAGCATTCGAGTGGATTGGAATGACGCCAAATCTTTGCATGCACTTAATAATTGGCGAAATCAAGTTATTCGACGAAACATCGGTAAAGTCTATGATAACGGGAACTTTTGGACTGTACAAGAACAAAAGATACTCACCGAATTAGTTCGGAGTCATCTTGATTCCGAAAAAGATATCGATTGGGCGCAAATCGCTAGCGATTACAACTCCTCAATTGAAAACATTGAACAGAATAAAGGAACACCTGGTGCTCCCCGGCGATATCGTTGCCAGAGTAGCGATCAGAATCCCCGAGAAGCTGTTTGTATCTCTGTACCACTTCGAGAAAATCGCCAGATACCAAAACGGGATGATTGGGTCTTGCGCCAAGAGATGGGTTTCTTCCTCGCTCCCGACGCTACTTCAGTGATGAAACTACTGCGAGACAGTACCCTTCCCCAGAAAAATGGTCATCCACCAGCGAGGACTCGCCGCGAGCAAAGCCAATTGGGGAAGCGAATCAAAGATAAAGTACTTACTCAAGAATCTCACGACGAGCAAGAATGCTCTTTTGCTTCTTCTACATATGAGGCCGATCGCTCTATGGTCGAAGCATCACCAGAATTTGCTTCAACTCCAATTCTTCCTCTTACCCAGCCTCGACCACTTCAACCTCGCCAGAAGGCCATCGTTCAAAACAAAGCAAAGCCACCTCATACTCGACCCAGGAAGCGCAGTCTTTACAACTAAGAGATTGTTTATGATAAGCCATCAACTGATTTGCACCATTACTCGACAAATTTTAATGAGAGTCAAGAAACTGGTGATAGACGACAAGCTCTTGATCTTTTGGCTGAACAGGCTGCAATTATGTATGATCATTTGCCTGAAGAGTCGAAGTGGTCTGCTCACAGACCTGTTGTACCCACTATCGCACCTGCACCTACACCTGCTGCAGCTGTACCTGCTCCAGTCAGATTTAGACCTGTGAATTTTGGTTCCACTGCATCTACTCGCAATACGCCTGTTCAAATGCCTACTGCTCGCATGGTACCTTTTTCTAACTCGCCTATTCCCACGAAACCTGTTCCATTCGCATCTGACCTTTCCGCAACGGAAGAAAACACCGCAGAATCCAGCTCGCACCATATGACTCTTACGCAGATATCAGACCCTTCAGCAAACCCTCTTAATCAAATCTTCACCCAGACACGACCACTTGTTCCTCATCTACCTGATTGTGAAGTCAGTCGTCGAATGAGAGAAACAGCTGGGGAAGAAATCACTGAAGCCAATGCCAAAAAACGCAGCACTTCCGAGCCAGCTCCTGGAATTTAAACGAGTCTTGCATCTGGTTTTACTCCGCTTCAATTCTTCTGTTTTCAAACTTTGCTGAATTGGGATTCTTTCAAATTAGTTTGAGCCTTCATTCGAGTCTGTCTTTTGGGCTTCGGACTAAGTCTTTGATTGTTGACTTTTCGTTCATTTCTGATTTCCTGTTTCGGAAGCATCAAAAATACTCCCTTGCTTCGATCATAGGGTATTTCCTAGAAATTTCGAGCATGGAAGTGATGATTCTTACACATTCTTCAAATCAAGGGAAATGTTATCAAGAGCTCAACGGTACTTTGTATGGTCACGAATCGTTGATTCAATTTTAGCGTAGAGAACAATTCAGATGATTAAATACACATGGACCTACCTGAACTTGTGATGTAATGTTCCCCTTCCAAGTATATCATGCAATTGATAGCAGAGTGGAGCTTTTAAGTGATTTTTGGGCAGTTGTAGATGAGTTATTAAAGTTCCCCGTGCAATGCGTAGCTCCTGCGACCAAGGGTAGCAGGGTCAAGAGTTATGGCAAGGACAGAAGTGATGAACAATTACCTCCTTCCTCATTCTTTACCACTATTACCCTTGATATGTCTCAATCTTTCCAAAACATCACAGCATAATTCATACAAATATCACTCCAAAATTTTGCATTGATATCGGGTAAGTCACCATGTAGTTGTCTGAACAAGATGCGTGTAGTTGTCGATTACTGATTTTGATAGATCATTGTGAACTCTCTTCGAGTACAAATTATGTATTACTCTACAGTTTCTTAGTTTGTGTTATTGTCTATTAAATCTTCTCAACACACCGAGGTAGCCTTTAATTCATAAAGACACGAATATCTATCCAACGGCGTTCATTATCCTTCTGCATTAAGTATCCCCGCCTATGGAACTTCTACCGCATCGGATTCCTGAGCGTTGTTCAATTTCCACCATCAAAAATAATCTTTTTTACTCTTAGGGAATAAATAAGCTTTCTCTTCCCATGCCATATCTGGATAGTCCACGGCAGACACAACGCTCGAGGATAGAGAATCATTGGAAGGAGATATCATCCTTGGAACTACATAAATTGAGTTCATAGGATCAAATGAATAGCTGGCAAGATTCAAAGACATAAGATACTCATGTTCAATTCTCTTTAGATGGAAAACTTTGTGCAGAGTCTCACATAAATATCGCACAGAGCCAGCAAGATGAGAGGCATTGTAATGATTAGAGGTCAAGCATACGTGCAGCTTCTGGATGAAATCAATATCAAAGATCCAGAAGCGATCCGCCGAGTTGTCAGGCAAGCCGTCACGCTTCCACCCATTGATGAATTTACGAGACAAGGAATCAAGATATGCGTATCTGGGCCTGTCTCGAGCTTACTTGGTACTTCAACCTCGAACCTTACTTGGATTGAGCAACAAGCCGCCAACGACATCCAGAAGCTATGGAAGCGTGGAGAAAGATATCAAGTTCATATGAAACGCTTAATCCAGGATTGTGATGTGACAAGGGCAGATTTTCTGGTTGCAAAAGGGGTAGAAAGTGCACGGAAGTATTGTTTACGGACTCAGGAGGTAGAAAGGCAAATCGGGAAAAATCGAAGCCTTGTACAGTCTGACGCCAACGAGTACCAGGACCTTTCTGACAAGGAAAGTGGCCAAAGGATACTCCAAACACAAAAAGATGCATATAAACAAGAGGAAAAAAATGTTATGTGCGATCACGGAGAAGAGAGGACTACTCCGAATAAAAGACAAAAGAGAAAACAAAGCGTTGTTGAGCAGTCTCCTACAAGAAGTATCTCAACTGAATCGCAGGACTTTGAGAACCAGGAGAGTCAGGAGAATCGGAATGAATCTACGCCTATAAACAAGCCGAACACTCATAGAATCAACAATAGTAAAAAGCAGGCTGGTGAGTACAGATTGGTTGTTCATCCGCAGGAACCCAGCTAATTTACCCAGTCATTGAACCAGACAAGCGTAATAACACCTCTAGAACTAGAATGGTGAACAATCTGAGAGATCATAACGCAGTTGGAGTTGCCAAATCAAGAGATGAAGCTCAAACGCAAAAAAGTCGTAAAACAAGAAATTCTCTAAGGAGAAGTGAGAATAACGGGGTTGCTTCAAACGAAACCGTTCCACCCCCCGAGCTTAGTCCTCTACAGACTAATTCTAGTGAGGTTCAAAATGTAAGGAATGCTTTGGCGAAAGAATTAGCTGATTATAATAAGCGTGGGGGGAAGGAAAAATCAGTACCTATTGGTGAAAAAAGGCAGCGTCAACCTGTGAAGCAACAGCCAGAGCCGATCTTCGATAGCGAAGATGATACCTATACTCCAAAAGCACGAACAACACCGTACAAAAGGAAGATAGGTCGTGGAGGCGCAAGACGCGGGCCAGCCTGGGAGAAACTAAAGACCGAAAGAGAGAACGACGCGTGCTCTTCAAACCATAAGAGTCAAGGTGATCAGCTGGGCGCTGAGAGTAACCCAATCGGAATAGAAGACAGTTCAGATAATGAGACTGTAGTGCGTGGGAAACTAGACAACCAGGAAGAAGATATTGAGATTGAGATGGAAGACTTGCAATAAATTACTTGCCATGCGCGATGGAAAACTGAGGAAGAGATTATTTGATCGATGATGAAATGATCCATCTCTCATTTCATTTTTTCCCAATAAGACTTTGTAGATGCTTTCTGAGTTTAAAGTTTCCACAGCTACAGTTAATGAATGGATAACCCTAGCCCTAAGAAATAGAGATGTTAGATTTTGAGAATTAGTGAAGGGTGTATACTTGATAACCTGAAATTGAGGGGTTACAGTCAAACTTTCTTTGCTTGTAGATTTAAGGAAGAAAATATTCGATGCATATAATTCAAGAAGAGACAAAGATGTTGAAGAGTTGAAGGGATGGCAATATAGGTTTCTTGTGTAGAACTGAAATTCGAGCTTGTAGTCAACTAGTACATACCAGATGTAAGGCGAGATAATGAATCTCTAACAATTCAATTACATGGATGGGTTTTATATTTCATCCAACATAGAATACGTGGAATCTAGAGCTGGTTAGATCGACCTGGGATTATATGCACAGCAAATCCATCTACCCTCAGGAATGGGGAATATTAATAGCCACATGTTTCTTCACACATTATAAGGTATTTATTTCTATGAAAACTACATTGAAATCGTCGAATCTAAACTGTCCCGGTACGGCACAATCTAATGCACCTCCACGTGACTTAATTCCGTTCACCAGATTGATACTATCACCGTTACGGCCCGAGTTCTATTTTAGAAATACTTCTCGACAATACAGTTGATTTCTCTTACAATCCACACCTTTTATTCTCGACATCAGAAGGACGTAAACCACTTTGACTGTTAATAATTAAGCACGATTGGAGGTTCTGTTTGATTTGACTTCTCAGTATCTTGCGAATTCAAGCAATCTTGAGCCGGGCTACCAACGAATCGAAATTTGGATACTTTAGTTTCTGCATAAATTTGGAACTTCTGGATTTGAAGTTAAAACAAGAAAAGGTTAGTTTCTTAAAAGACGATCCATCGCACTCCTGCCTTTCGATCTCAAGCCTCATCTTTGCAGTGCCAGTTCGAAGTCATAATACGTACACTAATTCATCGAAGAATCGATTTAGATCTTGCATAGTCTAAGACGCTTGCATAATATGGCACCACATTTTCTTCACTCAGAGTATCCTCGCTGGAACAATCCAGTACTAGACCAGAGATACTATCGTTGGAACAGACTATTTGATACGCTGGACTTTGACGACGATGAATCTCTGGGAAAGATTCTTCAAGCTGCTGGTGCAGCAGAAAGATTTCATCCTTTCAACCTCAAGCTCATTGAAGGTACCGACTTGAACGAATTTGAAATGGTTGCAGTTCGCGACCTTTCGTATGCGTTCAATCGAAATTTTCTCTGTCGTGATATAGTGCGCCACCTCATACTATTCTCCAGATATGAAGATAAGGTCTTCACTCTTGGGAATGCAACAAAGCTTTGCACGGATATACTCAAAATTACCAAATTGAGTCCTGTACGCCAGCCAGAGATGTATCTCCAGATTCGGAGAGAGTTTTGTCGATTAGCGCCAGACCTAGAGAATCTTGATGAAGATGAAGCGGAGGCAGAATTAGATCAATGGGCAAGATGGGGGCATCATGAGATACAGGTCATCACGGGACTTGGTATAAAAAAATCTGCTCAGGGACAGGACGATGATCCATTATCTCTTGAAAGCATGAATACCAATTTTGAGAATAGTCGGGAGGTAACATCCGTGCGAAATAAAACTGAAGCGGAAATATTCGAGGTAATTTTTTTGATCCCAATCGAATGATATGATGCTAATTTGATTTTCAAAGGCGGCTAAGGCGCTGATCTCAATGAGCACACGGGAAAGTGCAGACGGCCTGATTGTGACTCCCGTTCCGACTACACAGAAACAAATTTCCAATAAAAGAAAGCGCGAAGAGCCATGTAGTGGCCCAGAAAATGAATAAATTCCATCCCAGAATGAAAAAAAGTCCTCAAAGAATAAAAATATCACAGATTTATCCAATTTTGACACAATACTTTTTCTTATCACGGAGTAAAGATCCAAATATTTCCAGATGTCCAAACAAGCGGGCGACCTACCAATTTCTCGAGGACTCTCAGGCGGAGTCGAATCAAAACAGAGAAAATACGTGCCAGAGAAGTCAACTCAGAATAATACCGCAAATAGTGACACGTTTTGGCTACTTGAAGAGATAGAAACTTTGTTCGAAATCTTGAAGAGTCGCAAAAAGAGAGGCGCGCATCTAATCGTTTGGAAGTCAGTTAAGAAAGAGTTCAATCGTCGCTTTAAGGGTCGCTTACAAGAGAAAGGCTCTCTTAAGAAAGACGGGAAATACAAACTACTCGAAGCTCGTTTTGCACCAAAAAGGAGTGCCGCTAGTATTCAGGCTCTTTGTCAAACTGAGCCCTGCTTGAAGAGTGTCATAGAAGCATACAAGAATAGGAAGATAGAACCGGACAGTTCAATGGATGAGGACTTAATTCAATCAATTCAAGTGGAAGTTTTTGAGGGAGGTCAAGTATGGCTCCAAATATCTACTTCAATGGCCGCTAACAGTTTCATCAACTCTAGAGTCCCCCACGAATGTTCGAATGGAAAGGAATCAGATACATTGACAATAACGACCGTACGGAGGCAAAAGTTCCCTTACCAGACGAGAGCAAGACTATCATTGAGTACATAAGTTTACTCAATGAGCCGAAACAAGACAACGCTGAGCACTTTAAATTGGGCCGATTCCGATTTGAATACAAACCGAAAGTGGACTGGACCTTACGGAATTCTGTTGTGATGCTTAATCAATGGCGACAAACAATGTTACTGAGAACATCAGGGGTTTCTCTAGAAGGAAAGAAAGGGGGCTTAGTTTTACTTTTCCATGGTGTTCGGAAGAAAAATGCAAACTTGGGAATATAATAATCAAGCACATGGATGAGCCTAGTCTTCGCGATGGAGATGTGTCAAGGGTGGATTTTTCGTCGGTCACTAAAGAGTTTAACGACACTCTCGGAGTATATCGAACCAAAACCCAAATCAAAAAATTGGTTGCCGATAACGACCCCAGAGAATTGAAAGATGACTACATGATGGAACAGAATGAGAGAAAGAGAGAGATAGAGGTTACAAATGCGACCGCTGCTGCATATGCGTTCTCGGCGAAAAAATTAAGAATTTCCTCTTTCGACGAGGATCAGTAACACTCATCACACCTGTACGCATTCTATTCTAAAGATATCTGGAGTTAAGTCTGCTTTTGAAATGCGAATCTATCATCGAGAAGTCGTCTTTCAGTCAATAATCTTGTTGGGGCTCGATTGTGTTGAATTTCTCATGAGGCAGCAAGAGTTTGTCATATGAGGCTAGCACCGGACTCTTTGGGACAAGAATTGATGGTCTTGTGTTCTAGTCGATGGGTTTCGGGAAAGTTGACGTTGTAGAAAAATCAGAATTATTAGGTCTTGATTCGGCATTGATAATAGAGCTTCTACATAATGTGCTGTGATTTCATCATCCAAGCCTGACTGAATCAAATCGTGATACACCGACTGGGAATTTAACATTTCATCAAACTACTATTAAGCATCGGAACTGCCAGGTCTAACATTAAGTAAAGGCTATGAATTTGAGAAATTTCAAGAGGTCCTGTTCATTTTGTGTCACCGTCCAGCTTCTGTCAATTCTGAATAAAGGTCACATATATTCCTTTCATTCCTCTGCCGGTAATTATGCAGATTATATAGATTTTTTCTACCGCTGTCTCAGCTGTAGTCATCTACTACTGCATGTGTTGTTACTTCAGGCTGAAGACGAATGTCCAATTGACCATGGCTAACAGCCATCTTTCATTCATTTCTGGCTGACTATCCTGCAGCACCAAGACGGTGTTTCTCTTGAGCTTCATAATTGAACTATTTGACCTGGATGTCCCCAATTATAAACCTGTATTTACTCGTATCTATCTGTCGTCATAAGCTTTCGATTTAATAGTGATAGTCCCGCCAAAGCCCGAGCTAACGGATTTGGAGTCAATTTTTGGCAGATTGAAGAAATTTTGGCGTGATATTTAATGGTGGTATAGATCGAATGGCTGGGCAGGTACAAGAGACGGGTAAAAATTGTTTAGATATTTTAAGTACGAGTCATAGTCACTCGAATCTGCAATTCGAGTGCATATCTGAATCCACAGCTCAGAAGGAGTATAAAATGGACTGTTTGAGATATTTAGAGACTGGGTGCTAGACTCACATCTATGATGTATATTGTCGATAGATTACCGAAGTCTCAATGGAGCTTTACCCATTTTAGCTAGAGGTTTATACATTTCAGAAGGTTGAGAATTCAGGCTTGGGTATAGGTCAAAAGTCAAGAGTCTGGGACAGGCAATGTCTACGAAAGAAGTCACACGAGGAAAGAAACTCGATAAGCTGACGGTTATGGTTTCTTGTATTGTGAATTCAGCCCCTTATAGTAAATCCTATTGATACAACTGGAATGCCAATAATGTAAACTACGGTGAAAAGATTTAAGAATCTGCGAGCCTCTTCCTACAGGCTCTATCCTCCTACAAATCTGTAGACTAGTTTCCTGATATGGCAGTAGTATCGATCGAATCCCAATATCTTGAAAAACGTGTGGCAACACTTCCGTTGAAACTATCTGGTACCTGGAAGAGGTGCAGAAACGCCAGAGATTACCACCAAGAAATGTACTTCAAAATTGAGACCAGGCTGAGAAACTCAAAGATTATACTCGACTCCAATTCCCCGGCTCGGTAACTCGAACGATTTCTCAATCATCTCAAAGATAACAAACCAATTCTTGACGTGCGTGTTCTGATAGCGTCGCTGTTGCTTTGGTGTCAGACTACTGAGTCTCTCGAGATCAACGGGAAGAAATTCCATAGGTCCTTGGCGATTGGATGGATGCTGGCGATGGCCATTTGCAAGTCTTGGTGTTACCTGGCGCGCAGCTCTGCGTTTCTGAGCACGGAATGTCTCCATCTCTCTGCGGCGGGTGATCATTGTGATGAAATCCTCATCAGTATTCTTTTTGGGATCTAGAGGCTCTCGGACTCTAGTCGACTTTTGTCCTTGGACAATCTGCGGCTTTTGAGGCTGCTCTACAATCGTCCTGGGAGCCCTTGGCTTCTTGACAACTTTGTTCTCAATAACCTGATTTCTGACATCTTTTGTGCGTTCCATCTGTGCCAAGTCTCTAGGCGTGTACTTGCGGATTTTTTCTCGTCTCCAGTCGTTCAAGAGAAAAATGTCGCTCGAATCGTTCCAGTCGAATGGTTCGCCATTGCCATAACCCCGATCGTAATAGACCTCTCGACTCAAGCCGGCTTCTGTCACACTGAGAAGTGCGATTCGCATTTTGTTGGGCTCCTGTAATCCGATCACTGCTGGTGTGAGGTCTTGCCTAGGTTTGAGTGTCCAGTCGCGCTTGCCGCCAAGCTTGCTTCGAAGAGGAGGTGGAAGTGATGTATTCATCTTTTAAGGGAGTCTTGAGAATTAGGAGTTGTCCTGCTGCTGAACTTTCCAAGAATCTTTTTAAAGAGCTATGCTGGTATAAAGCTAATTTGAGAGTTATTGTTAGCCTATTTACCGATGCAGACGAAGATATAGATAATTTCATGCTAGAGGGGAATTTACCTTGATTAGATGTGGATGTTGATGTCCACCTTTGATAATCTTCGACATTGTAAGAACAAAGGAGGATCTCGGAGCCCTCTTGAATTAATTGGAGAGCTGTACAGACTAGTTCGACTTGGGATCAATTGATCATTTAGTGAATATGAGGCGAATGTTGTGAATCACGTGCATATGTTACATGATCCGGTTCTCATTAGACGAGTACCCCTGAATGACAAATGCGGTATCATCGATATTACCTAGGTATTTGGACTATGTAACATCAAACTTTAGTAGGAGAGACTGTGACTCAGTGATAGATGAATTTGTACAAGTTCACGAAATCGATCACATTTATGAGAAAGGAAAAGATGATTTCTTTGACAGCAAGCGTTAATGAATAACTAATGTAATTTTATTGAGGATTCTGGATTTTGAAATGATCATGAGCAAGTCACCTCAAACCTGTGTGAATAAAGCGATTAAAACTTTTGATTTTGCGCAGCTTGTAATGATTTCATGAGGCTCAATCAAGAATTTATCAAGCAAAGACTTGAGGGATTAATTCTACAAAGACTCTCAGCGAGTGTCAGCGTTCGGAAGTTTGCTTTCTGGCTGGTAAAACTGTTCGAGTATCTACAGTAACTTGCGTTGATATTTTCGGAGAATTTGAGCTCAGTTCAACCCGTAATATGAACAACTGTGAGGCTTGTAATTGACATCTTTTACTTCAATATCATTCTTGTCTCTATATGATGTATGAAACCTCTATGGGAAGGCTCTAGATAATGCTTGGGATTATGATCTTTACGATTATGTCACGTTGTGCTTCCATGAGCAATGGGATTCAACAACTGAAAGGATCCCCTGTTCTCCATGCCTTTGAACTGGAGGTATCATTCTTGTGAGTTTCCATAAACAGATCACACAGAATTACGACGGTGAAAGGAAGAAATTTGAAGCACCAAATAGTTGTTGAGAAGGAGAAACCTTCATTTTTCAGAGAGAACTTACGGCTAGAAGTACTAGAATACGACAATGTTCCAAATCAAAACTGAAATCTCGATAAAACGTGTTCATCTTGCGAAGCTCCACTCATGGTCCAATGGGAGAACTATTGCACATGTCTCAAAATGCTGCAGGCTCTTTCGTTCTCGGATAGCATCTAGAAACTTCTAGTTAATAGCATTCAATCTTCCATCAGTGCTCCCTTAAATTCTCAATGTCGTAAAAAACGCTCGCCGTGCAGCTTTAAACTCTGTAGTAAATCGCAAGTTAATCACATCGACTGTTTTTTTGAAATGGCGTTCAGAAAATATACCTATAAGCAGAACTACGAATCGCATGAATTACTCTTAAAGGTCAATGATAAAAATTGGGAATAGTTTGTCGTTCAATAATTAAAAGATTGGCAGCCAAGCAACACGTGCCTTGGTATTTGAGCACATGACTCAGGCATTCAATTCGTAAGGACCATAAGCAGAGTGCATTAGCTCGGACTTGGCAAATCCTTAATAGTATTAAGTGCAGCGCTAAGGAATGGTCCCCCAAAAAGGGCTGGATATTGAGTAGGTAATCCTTGCTCGAACAGGAAGAAGAATAGCTGTGGAAAGTGAATAGAAACCGCCGGTATGTAAAAGAGAACGAGAAGTGTACCAACGCGTAGAGACCGAGAATATGCGTGGATTACTGGTATGACATCACCGAGCAGCCGTCTTGACATTTGCTTTTTCGCCGGGCAAGATGTCTAGATCACGTGAATTACATCATCGTGAACAAGCTGCAGGAACAAAAGTATTCCTTTATTTGCGAAGGGTAAGTGCGCTAGAAGTCGTGTATGACGGGAATACATGCTTCATAAGTGGTATAATAAAGGCAGCGACATCTGCCCCAGCCTTGAGCTGTGTTTTGAACGATTTTCAAATCTTGGTTCTCAGTCTCTACCATATCGTTTTCTTTTTGTAAAAGTAAGTTAATTTCTACCTGTCTCCACGGCTTCTACCTTCATCAGACATGGAAGGCTACAAACTCTCTCCTCCAGTAGATTGTACGAAAACGATTGACACAAAGGATTTGAGAGGAAAGACTGCCGTCATCACCGGAGGTAAGAGGAATTATTTCTTATCAGCAAAATGTGCTGACCAAGTTGAGGTGCATATGGAATTGGCGAAGCATACACAAGGGCGCTCTCTGCTGCAGGGTAGGTTACTAATATCAGACATTCCTTTTGTTTCTAACATAATCAACATAGCGTCAATGTATGCATCGGGGATATGGACTCCGAAGGTGGTCCGAAGTTGGCATCGGAGCTTGAGCAGTAAGACTCTGTTTCTCCATTGTTCTTCGGATTTGGTGCTAATATCACTCAAGCGCAAAATTTGTGAAGTGTGATGTGACTAATTGGGAAGATCAGCGTCGTCTTTTCACTGAAGCTGCATCTTTCACGGGAAAGGTGGACTATGTTATCGCTAACGCAGGCATATGTGCTCCCGATGAAGTTTTTACTTTCGCAGGTAAGAAATATATTGTTTAAACCGCCAACACTCAGCTAACCAAGATGTACAGGCAAGGGCCAGGAGCCCACGGAACCAAATTTGAAAACAGTTGATGTCAATCTGAAAGGGACATTGTACACCACCAAACTAGCTCTTCACTACTTTGTAGAACAAAACGAGGAGAAGCCATCGCCACAGCAAGAGGATACATGCTTAGTGCTGATCGGATCTGGGGCAGCGTTTCTGGACTGCCTTCGTGGACCTGTATACCCGAGCACAAAGTGGGCTGCGCGAGGCATCATGCATTCCCTGCGAAGGACAGCGTTCTACCATGGCAGCCGAGTCAACGTCATATCTCCATGGTACTCAAATCCCCAATTAAACTCAAGCTTCAAGTTGCTAATCTGACGATAGGTACGTCAAGACGTCGATATTGTCTGCGGAAGCTTTCGAGCACGTGGAAAAGTGCGGAGTACAATTCGCGGAAGCAGGAGATGCAGCAAATGCTCTATTGCGAATCTTGTCTGATCGAACAATTAACGGCAGATCACTCTTTGTCTCGGCTAGAAAGTGGGCACCAGCAGGGTATCTGGACTTGGACGTTGATGATTACCCTGGAAATGAGCTGATCCAGGAAATTCAGGTGGATCAGATGAAAGCAGCTCCTGTGGACGAAGGCTTGTTTCTGCCATAGGGGGGGAATCAATCTCGATATTGCCACTTGTACTGTAGCTTTCAATTTTTCTGATTTAACGTCTGGCCGTGGAGCCGCGCAAATGATCTGAATATTTCTCACACTATTGTGTACCGAAGGAACTTCTAGTAGGCCTGTATTTAATGCTTGAATTCCGTTGATGGAGTGAGATTTTGAATCGAATCATCCTGTTTTGCCGTTTCTCGGACGTGTGAGGACACAAGCAGCAATTAATGCTCTGTGCCAAAGTTAAAAATCCACTCTTTCAGAAAGCGTGATATCAAAATACAGCTCCTCTTCTCCGCGTTCACCCCTCCAGAAGTTTGTTGACTTTGAGAGCTCTTTGCAACCTTTCAACATCCAGGGCCACTTTTCAACAAACTCTGGTGTGACCTCCCAACTGGATGGATCCCAAGGACTGCCCCAAACGATAAGACCACTCCTTTCGGATGGAGCATGACCGACTTCAACGAGATCATGGCAGAGATCGTCGTCATCGAAATCTTCACCTTTGCTTAACATGTTATCCCGTAATTCTGGGAAAGGAAACAGGTCCAAATAAGGATGATGAGAGACTTGACGTTGAAGTGCAGTTGGGCAGAGACTGGCTGGGCAGCTCGTGTCCCAAACGCGTGATGTGTTTTGGAAAAATGGTGAAATTGCATCTGCCGTCAGCCAGTCAAGATTGAACCCCAGGTCAACCATGTTGCTAAACAAAGCACGAAAGACGTTGAACTGAACCAGAGTGAGAAGGAGGTCAGCTCGGGGAAAGCTGGACATGCGCTGACGAGAAATGAAATGCTCAACTTGTCTAATAATGCGTTGAACCTGGGGAGGCGTCAGGTCTGATGAAATTAGAATTCGTTTGTAATCGTATTCAGTAAATTGCCCAGGGGAAACGGTATCTGCAAGATTCTGGGGTTGCTTCCGTTGTTTGATGACTTCGAGGAGGGTACTCAAGTGTGGGTCTATTCCTGGTTCCAATGCTTCCGTTTCTTCCATGACCAGTTTTGCAGGGCCTGATTGCCTGCTCAATAATTTTTGTCGTCTCCCTAAAAAAACATAAGAATATAAACATGATTCAAAGATACTCATTCCAAGGGTTTCGGCCGAGACCAGTATAAAGATGCACAAGGATATTTTACAGATTATCGAGCTTACGATAAAGTCTTTGATGCAAGCGATTCTGACGTTTCCTTCGCTCAGCAGCATTTGTTCTACCTGTCCAATCATCCTCCGCAAAACGTACTTCTGCTTGCTGTGGCATTCGTCCCAATAACACGCTTCCGACCAGCTCTCCGCCTTCTTCTAGACGTCTTGTATTGTATTCCATGTTGTGCGGACAAAATACGTGGTGAACTTTATGATTGATATTCTTGTGATTGAACAATTGGGATTATATTCAACAATATTCTTGACTTCGTTAAAGAACTCGTATCGGCGAACAACTCATTTTTAAATTTTGGTATCTGCAATCGATCTAGTGGCGACGTCCATGGACCGATTTCCCGCTCTTTAGCTTCTTGACGGCCGCTAGTCACCAGAGCACGTGGCCGGCATAGTCCCAGCAGATTACTAATCATTTTCGCTTCAGCCTGGTGAACCAAATTGACAGTTTTGAAGGCTGCCCGCCATCGTTATCATTATCATCTTCATCAATGCCGTCACATTACCTTAATTACTACATTGTTTTCATCTTGGAGTGTCTGATCTCGATTCTCGATCGGTTCGTCGATTGGACAACAGCCTTTACTGAAGCTCGTGTTGATAAAGTTACGTCTCATTTGCCTATCTATCATGCCGAGCGTGCCAAGTAGAATTTGGCCGCACTAATGCAGACTGCTTACGCCCCACTCCGGAGAGTCTACCGACAGTGGGTCTGTTTGTGGTAAGCGAGCCGGCAAGTGAACTTTCAGATGCACGACGCAATCATTAAGTACCTCCAGCAGTACCGAAATCTCGATTCGTCATATTGCATATCATGGGTAGCACAGCCTTAGACTCGGCGTGACACTTAATGTACCCTTTCAGGAATGTAAAATTGGGCTTCTACAACAAGAATTATTCAGGGTTAGTACCGGTTCTTTGCCCTCAGGTACGTTGAGATTCGAGATAATGGCATCTGCTGTTCAGCAAACTAGATTTTTGTACAACGAAACAGCTGAGATTTGTTGAATCTCCGTCCGATTAGTAAGAAAAGTAGTTGGAATGTATGAACTATGAGGTCGCCGCTAGTCCAGATGAAGTCTTCCCGATCTTCAAATGAGCACACAAATGTCTCGGAAGATTTGGCTACAGCTGCGACTTACCAATGGTTCATACTACCTTCCCTCAAGCAAACATTTAGGCCGATCGCGATCAATACTCTGGAGAGAATACGACATATATTCGAGATAGGATTATTCTCGGAGCTTGTCATAAATTAAACGTTTCTTGGCAAGAGAGCAATGCAACCGGGTGTAGGGACAATTAACCCACAAGTGAAGGTTTGCAGCCAATTAGATTTGCGTCTTAGATGATTAAAGGTTATTAGCAACACGCGTCCTGCAGTGCCTTGTAGGGGCAGTGTATCTTTAATTCCTTGAAGAAACCTTACAGTATTACATAACATTGCTTGTGACGTAGCAGACGTCAAGTAGGTCATTTCTGGGCAGAGTTTAGTTGCTTAACTCATCTACTATAAGACCAGCGATATCTCCCATCTTCAGAAACTATCTTGTCACTCACATCCACAGGAAGCTTCGTTCTCAGACTCAATTCGCAGAAAACAGCATCATCATGAAGACAGGCGTCAGCATTGCTGCACTCAGCACCACTATTGCTAACATTTCGCTTGCAATGGCACAAAACATGTCCTATGGGGCCGACAACTGGTATCACAGTGATAATGTGACCGTTCAGCCGATCACTTTCCTGACCCAATTTCGAACTTCTGTCGCGGGAAATACTTTCTTTCCCAACAATCTTGCTCGCAGCAACCAGACCGCCAGTGCGCCGGCCATTGTCGTCGGTCATCCTATGGGCGCAGTAAAGGAACAGAGTTCCAACCTCTATGCCACGAAGATGGCTGAGCAGGGCTTTGTGACTGTCTCGCTCGATCTTCCATTCTGGGGCTCTAGCGAGGGTGAGCCAATGAACACTGTAGCGCCAGAATCCTACGCTGAGGCTTTCAGCGCGGCGGTGGATTATCTGGGTACACAGGGCTTAGTTAATCGCGAGCGGATCGGCGCGATTGGTATCTGTGGCAGCGGTTCGTTCGTTATCAGCACCGCCAAAATCGATTCTCGCATCAAGGCTATTGCCACATCAAGCATGTACGACATGGGCTCAGTTACCCGCAATGGGATACGTCACGCCCAATCTCTTGAGCAGCGCAAACAACTCATTGAACATGCATCAGAGTAGCGCTGGGCCGAGGTTGACGGGGCAGAAGTCGCAGTCACTGGCGGCACACCCAACGTGCTCACCAATGAGTCAACTCCCATTGACCGCGAGTTTTACGACTACTATCGCACCTCTCGTGGTAAGTTCACCCCGCCCACGACAACGCCAAACCTCACCACCCATCCCACTGTTGCAAGCCAAACCAAGTTCTTGAACTTCTATCCCTTCAACGACATCGAGACCATCTCCCCACGCCCGATGCTCTTCATTTCCGGTGACCAGGCACACTCCCGTGAGTTCAGTGACGATGCCTATTCGCGTGCTGGCTCGCCAAAGGAGTTAGTCTGGATTCCGGGCGCAGGTCACGTCGATCTTTACGACCGCGTTGAGCTAATTCCCTTCGCCAAGCTTATCCAATTTTTCCAGCAAAATCTTGCCGCCAACTGAGTGGCTGGGAAGGCGTTGTTTTTAAGATCTCCTCTTGTGAGATGAGAATACACATGTGTATATATCAGACGGGGCGTGTGGGTAATTTTATGTTAGCAGGAGTAAATGAATCAGAGGTTTATTGCTAGCATGTGTGTGGAGGCTGTAGCATGACATGGTGGGATTTAAGCAAGTAGAATGTTCACTTCTTTTTCAAAAGCAAGAACGACTCCTTGCATTATTTTAGTAGCTTTAAAATGGACAGATTTAGTCTTAAAATTGTTTTACTTGACGTACCGTGATGTTTCCCTTTTCTCTTGTCATGCAGCTTACTTTATGGCTCCTTTCGAGATCATGACTATTTTTCATTACATCCGTTAAGAGAATTTTCGTGAAGAGATATCGATTTCTCTGTGACAATAAACTCGATGATTTCAAGGATCGGAGTGTTCAATTAAGCCGTAGTCAGCTGTAAACAGTATACTAGAACAGCACAGCTACTGAATTGCCAAGGCCTCATCAGGAGGGACACAATTAACAATAATTTTGATGGTAAATACAATGATGATGTTTTCGAAGCTCGGTAGACCATCACTAGACTGTAGTTGTGAGCTTTGAGATTTGAATGGTTCCTGTCAGGGAAGTGAATGTGGCACGTGATAAGCTCTTGGTACACCAGCTTCTTGGATTCTGAATAGCTTCAAATATACATTGCAGAATCAATAAGACAACACTGGCGCTGATATTCGAACATTATCATCATCATCATCATCGAGCTGATGATAGAACTTACGGGTGGCCACAGATCAGAAATGTATCATTCTTTGGACATTTAAGCATCCATGCACCTACACCAAGTGAACTTCATAGGTAATAAACAATGAGTTGATCAAAACTGTCCACTGGCTGTAGTAGCGAGGAGCTTGTGATACTTTGACGGAGAAGTACTGAATTAACGAAGTGGAAAAATTCTCAAACCTTATAATTGAAGAGTGAGCTTAGCATTGGTAGATTTCATATCTAAACTAACTATATATGCCTGCGCATATGAGAGTTCGCACTGTGATTGAAGTGTTCGATCCGTGACGGGGCCAAGATTATCACGTGATTCATGTGCAGGCAAGTAAATAATAGTTCAATCCTATATTATACACAAGAATATGAAGTTGCCAATGCACACAAAGCCCGAAACTCAAAGAAGGCTGACTCAAGTGCAACAGAGTGTACTGCGTGCTACTCCTCTCCCTCCAAGTGCTCGCAATCGGTAGGTATCGTACCTTCTTTCACTACACTCAAGTCAGCCCATTAATCCAGAGCAGGCGATGAGTTCATTTGTGATCCAACCTATTGACTGGTCGCGATTAAATACTAGATCGTATTGATAGAGGTCAAATAGATTAGAATAAGAAAGCTGGAATGATATTAGTTTTCAAAGATGTCAGTATCTCCTCTATGACAAAATATCGCTTATTTCAAGCTAGTTTCGGACTAGGATTAGCATGATGAGTAAATCACATGGGCATCTGATAACCATTACATTTATTGATGATGTAGTGATTTCTTTTTCGAAGCTTTTGAGTCGAAAAACGACCCAAACAATCAATCTTGAGTCACCATTCTATACCCCCCAGACTCAATCCGACTCATGGTCTGCCCGATCGGACCGTATCACCCGACCCACCAATTAGGAGCACTGCACTCATCTTCACCTGCGATCGTTTGTCATTTGTTAAATAGTTCAGATTTGCAAGAGCTATTTAAAAAACCAGATAAATATCATATCAAGATTATCGTGATGTATGATCCGCTTGATGGAGCTTGAGTCGTTTCATGTGGTTTTAGAATTTATTATAGATCTACGAAGGCTTGCTTTGTAATTACAGTCGCACCAAAACTATGAAATCAAGAATGATTCATCTCTCGATACCTACCTGACTAATGCTAAGCTAGTGTACATGAGAACAGTGAATCTATTCAACCAACCTCGATCAAATCATGCGAGAAGTCGAATTAGTGTAAAATATGCTGCGAAACCATTCTTAATCTAATAATCGTTTTTCGACGAGCATAGCAATTTTTACAGCAGATTTCTATGAAGATATTTACAGGATACGCTTGTTTAAACAAAATACTCACAGGTATCAATAATCAATCTAAACGAAAATAGAATAAAATAAATGTATCGAAATCTCAGATTTGTATGTCAGGGTTGTATTTGATCAAAAGCTAAGAACAATGGTATTATTACAGTTTTCTTCATATGTTAGCTCTTCTCTCTTGATAGTTGAAGATTGGCAATTAAACTAATCGCTCCCTACGATCCTCCGATACCTTATGTTGTGACAGAGTAAACTATGACACAATTAATTGTCGCTCTTCGAATGAATTTTCCAAAACGCCTGTATTTATAGCTTGGTACTCGAATAGCTTTAAAGCATTGAGAGCTTGTGTTTACAGCATAATCCTTGCTCCTTCCTAACAAAATTGATTCTGCTTCCGATTTTCGATCCCGTCTTTTCCTGGCGAAGGTGATTTTGATTCACGAGGATACGAAGTCCAACGGGTGGAAAAGAGTGGCAAGGGTGTATGTGATCGAGAACTAAGGAGGAAATTATAGTTTCTCTTTGTAGATCAGCTCTTCTCTTTTTGGAATTTACAACAAGCAATGAGACTATTCGATCCCCACAGTTCTCTGGTACCTCACTACATGACATTTTGTATTCTCACGTACCCCAAACTCATTTTATTTCAACTTAACTTGATTCAAGTTCTTTCTATCTTTTCTAATATACATCTTGATTGTCAACGATACACATATAGTTTAGTACAAATCCTTTTACGTACTTTCATAGAAATCTGTAGTTCGAGTCTCTAAAGAGACGAATAAAAATCAGAGTGCTTTGAAACCTTTCTACTACTAATACTAAGAATGGGCACTCGGCCAAGCATAGCCGGGATGGATCCGGTTATAAGTTTCGGTATGTCGATGGATATCTACTTTGCTATATATTATAATATTGAATAGATACCCTGTGAATTGCTGTTGGACATGAGTGTACCCCCAAGTATGATTGTATAGTATCCAGATAATCTCTTAAGCTATTTTTCAATCAATCATTAGATCATCTAACAATGTGATTCAGTCATATGATTTAGCTATATGGTTATCTGAGTTTTTGATATGACTTGGAACAATTTTGTATCAGACGATAGTGAGACGACTGTTTGATAAATCGATATTCTGAGTACTTCAGATAACCGGCATTTTCTTCGGATTTCCAGAGTTATCGTCCAGCTGTATGCCTTTAGGATAGGGTAAATGCCCGGAAAGCACAAAAGCGCTGAGTAGGGTACGGATGCCCATGCCTGACTACTTTTCGGCTAATCATCCTCATGGCCAACCACCCCAGGTGGAGTGGTTGGCAGAATTTTACTAATAGCCGACAAGTAATGCTGCTTCGTACTGATATTCTTAGTTTCAGAGGAGTACGCATGACATATTACCCAAGATTTTGGGTCCCAATTGTTGTCAAGGAGCGGCCATGTGACAGGTTTATATATAATACAACCACTGCTCCGAGATCATCCGAAACACTGCATGCTTTTATTTAACCAGTCCCAAGTAATTCACTCCTCTGCATTTCTTAATATGAATCTTCCAAATTCTGCATCCCAGTTTCCCTCCCTATTGTTTTGCCTGGCCACAAGCGCCTGATCCTCCTCGGTGTCCTCCTGGTTGTTTAGTCGTTCCTCCATGTTGTCTGGTTCTCCTTGCGGACTCTCTGGTTTCTGCGCAAACTCGTCTGCTAATCCTTGAAATTATGTTCCGAATGCAAGGGTATTTTATTCTGAGATTCCTATTTTTTAGGAGTGAATTTGAGCGCGGATAATCGTATTTTGAATTTAATCTCGGTATTTAGTTCAACTGCAACTATTGCATTTCTAATATAATTCTATGTTTATAATTACTAGCTCCTTCCGGATTGACACATACCGGGTGGATCCACACAAGAAGAGAGTGAGTGTTAAGGAGCGATCACTTGATCAGTGTAGGCAATAGTATTTCCCGTATTCCGTATACGGGTTAGTTTAGTGGTATGTATCGAATTTTTTCGAAATATGTACGTATGTGGTACAGAATTCAATACCACTGAAAGTATTCAATATCATTTAGTTATTTAATACTATTAGCAATATACTGAAATACTGGAATCCAATATAAAATATACATTCCTATTTGTATTAGATGATAAGTTTCCATTCCTTATTTCAAACTAAATAGGAATCCCTTATTTCAAGCCTAATTTGGATAGGAATGTATATTTTATATTGCTAGTATTCTTTAGTATATGAATATATACGAGAGTAGTATAACCTCCTTTCTATATGTACTAGCTGTAATATCAATATGCTAATACGCGCCACAGTTTCACTGTAGTATACTATTGCCTACACTGCACTTGATAGGGTTTATATAGTACGACCACTATTCCAGGATCATCCGGAACACTCCATACTTTTATGAGTTGGTAGTAAAGTAGTGGATCCCTGTCTATTCTCAGTATTACATCCTATCTAAAGGCATACTATGTACAGGAATAAGCAATCTTCATACTTGAGGCTAGCCTTCTAGCTTGGTATACTACGGTAGCCCAGTGACTTAAGGTCATTCAGCTACGTTCATACAGATATAGTAGTTTCAGGTATCTCATAAAAGTTATGATTCTTATTATACAAAAGCAAATGGAGCTAGCGCAGTCAGTATTAGTAAGAGCTCTAATCTGTACTCGGACTCCTGACCTCGGAGCTAATCAACATATATAGATTAGATAATACTTTCAATACTATTATATTATGATCTATACTTCGTACTATGCTCATCGGAAGTCTCATTTGAAATACAATTTAATTATATTCGTGAAGTATAATTAATAAAGTATTTAATTTTGAATTTTCTTTAATCTTAATAACATACAACTATCTATAAGAGTATACGAACCATCACATGCACGTGATCGGCTTCGCTAGTCATGTTAGCTACTCAGTCATTTTCGTATGAGTTAGATGCTTCACTTTTAAGTTCCCGAGGCTCTTCGAGATTTGCATTAGTAACTACTTAGAGCGTTGGCTTTGCGCTTGGCACTACAGCAAGAGATCATGCACTCAACGGAATCGATCGAGGAGGTGAACATCACTCGGTAGGAGAAAGAGCCCACCATCACCATCGCCAAGCATCGATGTTACACAGATTAGCTTGTGGCAAGTGAAGCAGATCACGTGCCTGCGATGATCCATTTGCTCCCAGAGTATATAAACTAAAATAGTTAACAGAAATCAAGTGGTGTAAATTAGCGATTTCTAGATAAATACTATAACTAATTTATGATACATTTATCTCAATACAATTCAACGTATACAATTCAACGTCTAGAGTGTTAGAATAGATATTATTATTATATCAAGTTATTGATCTAAATATGATTTTAGTTTCGACGTTAACTTATAGACGATAATAACTTACTATATAACTGAGATATATATGATAGAAATCAATACTTTAGTATTATCTTATCTTTAAATGAACTTATCTCATATAGATTTGAAAAAAATCATAAGCAGTATATACTATCAGCTCATCACGAAAGATAAAATAAATCTTACAATTCATATTTGAAGTATAGATTATAGTCTCAAAAACTCAAATAGACTTTACAATAGACCGAGATTAATACGAACTTTGACTTCTTATTAGATGAGAGTAATCTAATTGTATAACTAAAATACGTATACTACGTAAAAATTTATAGTTCAAATCCATCTAAAACACTATAAGAAACTCTAAAATTAAGAAAGTTATAGCACTTATTATAGATTAGAAGCTGATAATATTGAAGGAGTAATAAGCATCTTAGACTCTGTTTCAATAAAAAGAGTCTATGGTTTTGATTTTTAAGATGAATATAAGTGTATACCTCGAGATGAATATATATCTTTCGATTCTTTAAAGGATGATAATAATCTCATTTTACAATTCAGGAATGAACAATGAAATTCTACTCCAGTTAGAAATCTCGAAGAAGTTTGCTCGGAAAGAAACAGGCCGGAAAAAACCGGATAAGTTCCGGATAAGTGTTACGTGATTGGAATCAATAGAAGTTGTAAGCTTTACCACTACGCCACGCACGCAATCTGCCCAAAAAGCACAGTATCAGGGATCGGTTCCTGACAGCTTACTACTATATATATACCTATAACAATAAGTCCCGGAAAAAACGATTTACCTTACTGTACATTATGAAGAATTCTAGTTTCGGCGACTGTCTGATGAAGAATAGAATTGATTTCATGAATGCTCTACATCTATATCTTCTTGATTATCTATTATTCTAGCTAATTAGTCATATCAGTGAGTCAAAAATCAGTCTTTAGTCTATGTTAGTCTATTTTTCCAACTCGAAATAGAGATTTTATGATTCTACCAATATAAAAGAAAGGCTACAAGACATCTTGATGATCATTTGAGAGTGCTTTTAAAACATCGCTTATTATTTTCTAGTACTAATGTGCAGGTTTTCCATGCTAACCCTCTAAAAACTACAAATGACCCCGAGAATGCTCAAATTACTAATCAAATTGGCAATCAACCCTCAGAAATAGACTTTGAAGCACCAATCTCAGCTTTATCTGCTTCCTTCTCTCCATTCTCATCATCTGACGTACGCTCCGAGTCACTGATATCGGTGTCACAATCTACATAGATTGGAACCTTCCCACGGTGTCTCCTAATAAGCTGCTTGATTTTCTCATGAATATCAGGCCAATGGTAGAGAATGTTTTGAATCTCGGAGCTTGAGCGCTTTGGAAAACATCCTTCGGTCTTAGTATAGCCTCCACCTCTAATGACTGGAACATCATTAATGGTGAGACTACGCGAGGTTAATAGTGCCATAGGCAATCCTGGAAGTCTCTTTTGACCAAGAAACTCCTCATTCTGAGCGTCTGCGATAAGCTGCCAATCTTCTTCATCTAGATTGCCCTCCTTAGCCTTCACTGCATCCAGAATATGTGCCTCTAGGAATGCTCTTTCCCACTCTGTCCACTTGTCATTATTTAGCCTAGGTGGAGGAGGAGCAGAAAAGAGTCTTTTCTTTGCAGCAGGAGGAAAACTTCCCGGAAGTCTGCGACGTATGATAGCGTTTGCCCATTCGTTGAGCTTTGCAACAGTGACCTTTCCACCTTGTCCTTTCTTCCAGTTCCGTCTAGTTCCCGCATATCTGTACTCCCACACTTCATCGTTGTCCGCTACTAGCTTGACGGTAGCTGGAACTATCTTGGTGAAGGGGTCAAGCATCGCAGCAGCGTTCTTGACAAGGCTAAACGTAGTTTTACGCTTTGAGCGTGGTCTATCGATTTGTTCGTTGAGAACGACCGGGATCTGAGGAGAAAGAAGTTAGATATTGAGAGGCAAGAGTATTGAACAATAGATACTTACAGCAGATGATAGAACAGGACTTCTTTCTGGAGGACTGGGAGCAATGGGGCACGGTGGTGGTGGCTGCATAGTTACAGAGTCAGTATTGTTGGTTTTCGATCCTGTCGTGCGTCCTCTCTTTCTTTGGGGTTGCTTCTACAGGTTAGCACATGTTCAAATCAATAACAAACGTGATACATACAGGAATTAAAACACCCCAAGCACCTTGGGTAGCATTACTTGATCCAACGGCTACGCTTCTCAATGCTTGCAAATCTACTGATGGTTCCACGCCTCCCATATATGAATCTCGTTGAGAGGACCGTCGATTCGCGGGGTCAGATCGCTGAATGGAGGAGTAATGAGCAGCATCGGACTGCATTTGACGACGTTTTTTTGGGTTGGGAGACATCGGTGTTGAGTAGAATTGAGCGTTTCGGGGATTCAGTGCCTCGGTGAGTGGATTGTAACTGATAGGACCTGTATAGTGGAAGTTTCCAGAAAGGGGTTGAACTCTGTCTGCCATTGTATGATCGGCTACTTGACTAGAAGAAACATTTTTTCCTGGTTGTAATTGTAATCCTGCTGGATGATTAGAGCCTAATGTATTATTATTGCGAGCCCGAGACAATGACTGCGTGTTCTCGGTGTTGGCTCTTCGCAAGTAAGACTCTGGTTCTTGGACTCGATTGGGAATCATGGTAGGTAGTGGATCTTCAGGCAGTCTTTGATGTCCTCGAGGATTTATGGGGCCAAGGTAAGAACTGAGAGCTGCCGCATACGCGGGACTGGAGCCTCTTCTTGCTCTCAGAAGGTATGATGGAACTTGCGAGGAACTTGGAACTCTTTGATGACGCCGGATTCTGATCAGCCCACCTCTTTGTGGTCTTCGTTCTCCAGTGCGAGGCATTGGAGCTGATACTTCCTGTGTAGAGCCTGTGTCGTTGTTTTCGATGGATTGTAGTGGAAGGTCTGGGTTTAGACCGGATCCTGAGGCCATCGAGTCGTCATTTCTTTGGTTTTCGCCCTCCATTACGCCAATGGTTTTGATATTTATGGTCGCAAGAGATATTGAAGAGATGTATGTGATACCAATGGGTAGCCTTCTAGACCAAAACTATGTAACATGCAAGAAAGGTGGAAAGAATTGGTTTAGAACAACTTCGGCGAACGTTTGATTATTCAACGGCAAAGAAACTCTACAGTTATTAATCACAAATTTTTAAGAATACGGCAGAGATTTTAACCGTCTTTTACATTTTGTGGCGTAATTCAATCAATTTCTCAGTCATACAAGGCTACTTTGTAAGGCTAATCAGTCATACGATACAGTAAAAGGCTTTGCCGCTTCAAGAAGCGGTCGGAGAGGAGGCCTATAGTCTTCTTGTTTACTCGTATACCTATGTATAGTATCATATCAAAGTCTCTAATTCGCCTGCTTTGAACGTCCTGCTTTTATCGCATCTTTTAGCTCACCTGCTGTATTGTATCTAGCCCAACTCCAAAGCTTTTCACCAGGACTTGAAACCATCATCGCTGATGCAAAGCTTCTTTACGGCTATAAAGCTCTATGGAACAGGCCATACTGCGGCTTCTGTTTAGCTCAGAGCTGTGTCAGTTAGAATCTAAACTTCTTCTTCTACTCTCAAGTGACTAATTGCTTCCTCCTCCCTTGATTCCTTTTATCCCTCCTATTTCCTCTTATCTTTGTGCCCCCATGTCTTCTCTTGCTTCTCCTGCTTCTTTGTAAACAAATTTCCTATCACTCTTCATGCTGATCTTATATTTCCTAGCTCAAATAAGTTCTAGGCGCTCACTCTCCTTCTCATCTTCTAGTTCTTCCCAGTATCTTCTTCCCAGCATCTTGTCCCCAATCTTCCTTCTTCTCGCTAAAAACCTACACACTAATTCAAATAGCTCTAAATCTATTATTCTAACAATAAGTTATCTATTGTGACAAGAAACACACTTCAAGCGCTATACGTCTATATACTCCCTGCTGTGCTAGCTAGCAGTTTTGTCGCACATCAAGCATAAGAGATATCTGCTGTCTCTATTGTATAACTTTCGTACCGGAATTCTTCATGGCTATTAACCCCCTATCGGCTTTTCAGCACCTGGATATCGTCCTTCTACACTCTGCGTCCCTTCATTCTTTCGTGCCCTTTCATATAGAGTCGCCTATTTTAGTAGTACGTCCCGCGAAGCTCCTACTGTACTCTGTTAGCTTTTGCCTCCGCCATATGTGCAGCCAGCAGCCTGATGCCTAAGATCTTTGAAACCTTGTAATATATTTGCCGCTTATCTTTGATGTCTTGAAGTTGTGTGCTAACTTGATCCTGCCAGCTGCCTCCTTTTGTAACCCCCTATAATTCCCTTCTCACAGACAGTGCCTTCGTCTGCTCCTGTAAGACTATGTGTTGGTGGTAACACGATATTGATCAGTTCATGCACGCGAGGCTCTGATGGTTATAAATTCAGTATATAGCGCCTTAGTTTGTCTGCAAGATTAGATATTAGCTGGAGATGCTGTAACGACGACTTGCCTTGCCGATTTCCATATCAAAACGTCAAAATTAGCCTTGTTTCTTGAGAAATATCTCGCGCACTAACTGATCACTATTTTGAGTGTAATTTTGAATCATCCATTGATGATTTTACTTTGTTTAATACTGTTTTTGAACGAACCGAGAAATCTAATCTCGATCTGGCATCTAGCGAAGAGTATTTCCTTCTCTCGCTCTGACTTGCTCCCAATGTGAACCATAATTCTCTGCGAAAGCTACACTCCAGGCCATTTCTCTTCTCTTCATATAACTTTCGCTCGCATCATCACGATCTTACTGCCGCCTAGATGGCTCTTTACTTCGAAAATCTATCGCCGACTTAGCACTATCGCCTTGAACCTACTTTTCTGCTTCAAACTTGGTACCACTACTCGTGGTCCCTCTCCATTTGAAAATGTGAGTATCCTGGCCTGCATTCCTCGTTTTCTCTTCTCTGCACTCTCTAGTCTTGCTTCTATTTTCCTTAGCTCTTTATTTTCTGTGCTAACCTACTCTATCTAGATTGCCCTTTCCACTTACACAATCGACGTCGATTAGAACTCCCACTATTCTTCTAATCTTACCCGGCACGCTCGTCATACTTCCAAATATTTACAAAAGAAGCTCTGCCAAGCGTTCGTTGCGCGCTATTAGAATTCTTCTTCTCGCAAAAGACGACCGTAACATATTAGCAGTGCGATGTTGCCCTTCTCACCAATACAAGCTCTCTGATCTGTACTATTCGTTCTGTGGAAACAGGGTTCACTGATGAATAGAAGGTTATCTGACAGACCGCTGAAATTTACTACCATACTATTGTTGTTTTGGATCAGAAGCACTCGAATGGCCATAAACATCTAGGTGTTGAGATTTGCGGTGACCTTGAACCGAGTCCGGTAAGCACTTCCATACAAAGCTACGTACATGTAGAGATAGTAAGAAACAAATCAACTTTGTCGCTCTATGAGTTTGTTAGATATCTATCTAATGTTAAACCATTCTTGTGCACTATTCACGAACTATCAGGCTAATATGAGAGTCACCGTGACACTTTTTAGGCACTTTTTCCCAAGGGCCTCTTCGAACGATTCAGAATCAGGTTAGAACAAACAGCGTCATATAACGATAGAAAATATTGGAAAGTCAAGATTGAGGGAAATGCTGCGTCTAATTTAGTTCATAACTAGAGAGGGATCGGAAGGAAACGCCTATCAAGGAGGAGTCTAGGAGGCGCTAGAATGGGGTTACATTTTTGGAGACTACCTACAGAATTAAAATACATAGAAGCGGATTATATTGCAAAGACTGATTGAATCTTTAACTGTTAAGTATTGGCAAGATAAAAGGCATGTCAGTCAACACTTCGTCCCCGAATTCCTCACTGCTTGCTTCCTCTGCAAGGGAACGTTGTGAACCACAATCATCACTCACATATAACACTGGAATAAACTGCTTTTTAGCTGGGAATGAACTATTCAATCTTACATCACAGAAGTTTTGGGGGCCATTCACGGTGTTGGTGAAGGTTTCCTGAGTTTGACCCGACTCAGTAAATCTTGGAACGGAAATTCAATTTTCAGGGTCTGTAGGGTGTTTGCGGGGTCACAATGCCCCTCACTAAGCCTGGAATACGCTATAATACAGCGGGATTCACTGAAGTGATAAGCGATCCGAGATCGCCATGGTCTTAAAAATTCTACTGGGAGCTGCGTATTCTCGATTTACCATTATCATATGAAAATTATACTTTTATTACAGTTCTAGGATCTTGGAATGAAGGTATAGAGTCATCTTCGCACGTAAACTCATCATGACCGACTCTTTGAATCAATACTCCCTGCGAGTCGAGTCGCTTCTTTCTAGATCTAATCAACCACTCTTCAACGCCCGTTTTACCCAGTAATCGTCTGCGGCTTCATATGTGTTTGAGTGAGAGGAAAATCCTGAGCTATTGTTCTATCATGCCATGTCATCAATGGGATACATCCCAACACAATTCACATCTTTCTCCAAAATTAATAACGCAGTAAAGCCGTTCTCTTCATTCTCAATTTACAACGGACTTCTCAGTCTTACCTACTCCCCAACTACCCCCTTTTCTGAATCGCCGAGCCTGATATATTTCCAGCTTTCAAAACCCTCGAATTGCATTACGAGGGCAGAAGATAATGTTCAACTCCGTCGTACCTTCTTTTTCCTGCAGTCTCGCTTGTGTTTGCTCAATTAGCTTTCCCCTATTTTTTTTCCAGTCCACATTAGACACTATTGCCGGCTTGGTTTTCTAGAGAGAACCTTCTATCAAATGTATAATGTTCAAGTTGTGCATGGTTCCTCCCACGTCGCTTTTAGTGTCTATCGTTGTGGATCCACTCCTTTGGTTTCCTCTCCCCACTTATATAACAACACTCGATGTACAACTGTTCCAAAAGAAAATACGCGCATGTATCAAGTTCCTTCCCTCCTGCTGTTTTCCGATCAAATCCCTTCGCCTGTTGCTTGACCCACTTGAACATGTGTTGTGAAATTTCAGTCGTGACTCATCAAGTTTCCCCCCTCCTTATACATTGTTTCTATCGAATAGGAAGGTTCTAGTCGTATGAATTGTAGGCTTCGCAGATGGGGGGCTTGCCATGTATAATGTATAGATCTTCGGATAAAGGAGGTATCGTGTGAAGGAGTTCAACTAGTCAGGCGTTTTCGGTCCGGGGCAGTTGAGTGTGTAGTTTGATATGGTTCCTATTCAAGACTCAAGCCACTGATTAGTATCCAATAACATGCAGAGATCTGGAATATTCAAGCACTTATGAAGAGATAGAGGATAAAGAATGATACTAACAGAACAACAACAAACCATAAGCTCACCTGCAAGTTTCCAGTCGAGATAGTAGATTGTGTTAGACTTTGTTTGCATAAACAAACATTACATGCATATTGAACATGTCTGCTGAGGAATCTTTTCAATCCTGAGATGCTACCAAGCTTTTTATTGAGAAATAAAGAACATCCATGGTTCCCCAATGTATCTTGAAGTGTTTCTAACTTTAGGAGCTGAAGGCGGTATAAGATATTCAATCAATAAACGATGATGACGAAGATGACAAAGATGAGCATGGAGATGGAGGAATAGATTGAAGACTATGAATGAATGAGGGGGAAAAAGGCTGGTTTCTTGCAGACAAAGAGATGACTAGATTGATAGATGTAAGATCTTCCTATATAACAATCCACCAAGAACACATCCAGGAACTGAAAACAACCATCTTGTTGTACCCTCTCCGCCTTGTAGACAAGGCTATCCATCTGAGAGAAATCTACCCAAAAAATTTCTATTCAATAGTAAGCAGAAACTTGATTGAAGTTCAATAATCCAAATTGAATCAAACGAGATATAGCCCTAACCTCTGCTTAACCCGACCTGCACTAATGTTTTAGATTTATCCTAACATTCACAAGCCAAGAGTGAAGGTTTCTGATGCAGGATCATATGTATTCTATCTTATGAGAGAGCTTGTGTACAGAAACCGGGAACTTAGTGTCATTTCTTTCATTCCGCCAAATTCGACCATTTATTTTCACATGGTGACTTCTTCGTCTCTGGGACAACAACAATCACTTTCTGTTGTAACAATCTTCACTTTCTTGATTCAAACCTCAGACACACATGTATCTTTGTCATTTCTTTTCTATGTCTTGCTTGTCAGGTTTACTTTATGACTACTGCTTCTTGTTACCAACGATATCAACTGTCTAAACCAGATATAGAGATTCAGAGCAGACCTTGCAGCTTTCTTCCATTGACTGATCACTACAACTCATTTTGTTGCTCTCACTTTTTGCAAATCCTGCCGTTCTAATATTCAGGACTACCAAGAAGAGATCGTCGCTTTTGCCAGCTTGTTAGTCCGACTTATTTGCATGCAGCAGCCTCAAAGGTCCTTTCCAATCTCACAAACCTACAATCCGTAAGTTGCACATTTTGTTTGGTTCTTTGAGCATACTAATCGCGATTGTTTGATCTAGTAAAACCGCAAAAGACTGCAAAGAGCATATTACCTTGCTTCTCCTTCTCTTTTCTTGGTGAAAGATTCATTGTGCCCGAGCTGCAATTTTCGTCGCTTCCTTGTCGCATTGATACACCTTTATGATTTCTCAGGAAACCAATCAAAAAACAGAATGGTATGTCTTTCTTTCATATGAATTTATAACGCGTTCTATGAGTCCATAGATCTCCATTGTGATCCATGTGCATGTCCATTTATGGCGGACTCATCGACTGGGGTGCCTCCATTTGAAGGGCTCTCTCCGAAGCTATCATTGAGCCCAGAGGTTTGTCTTTAATATGATGAAAATTATTTCCACTTGCAGTTTTACTTAATCTAGCACGACATTTTTCACCAGAAGATACTGACCAATAAATACAGGCAGGACACCAGCCAAGACAGCTTACGGCGCCATATCCAGAAATCGGCCCACCATGCATCCCTGGAGATATCACAAGCCACGCGATTGGACAGTATTGCACCATCTGCAAAGGAATGAAGATGCCCTGGGGCGGTTTTATGCCAATTTCCCGATATAAGAAAATGCCAGTTTCCGTGGGGCGAAAAGGCACAATCCTACAAGCCGTTCAAGTCGATAGCGCTCATGAGATGAGTTTGGTCGCCATGGCTACATGGGCAGTTTTGGAAGACAAGTGGAAGGAGGCTGTGAAAATTAATCACACGATCGAACAGGGACGAATCAAGGCCGCTGCTCATGCTGTTGCAGATATCACTTTTGCAGCCATGGCTTCACCTGACTTTCCAGACAGAGGCTCAGCGAGATGGTGGAATATATTACACGAAGCTCTATTGAATCCTGATTGGACAGTAGCGAGATTTAAAGCACGATATCGCAGACCTGAAGCAGTGCCAACAGCATCCAAATTTGATTCAAGAGGCAATGAACTAATCACCTTACCCATTACAGATAAAGATCTGGAGCAGGAAGACGATGACCTTGGTTATGATAACACTGACGACACACTAAAGGGTAAAAAGCTTTTATTCCTTAGTCGCGATAAAGCCGATGGAGACGATGTAGACGACGATAATGATGACGGATGCGAGGATGAAATTGGGAGTTCCAAAACCAAACACGAAATATCTCCTTGGCAATTTGTTCTAGGACAGGATTTGAAGCCTGCTTGTTTGGCTACACCAGACACGTCAAAGTTTTTCATGGTACGTCAGCTTCGCAAGGACCCAAGCATCATAGACGTCAGAGAGTATCCACATATCGCTGGTTTTGATTGGAGTGATAAACAGGCTGTACATGCCTTGAACAGAGCAAGGAATCAAATCATCCTGCGAACCAATGGGCCAAAGACCCCGCCACGATTAGCATGGTCGCAGGTTGAAAAAGATCTCTTGAGACATCAAGTAATCAAGGGTCTCGAAAACGGCGTAAGTATTCCAACTCATACTAAATAGAATATAGCATTGCTATTTTGCGCACACTTGCTAACCTTGACCTGCAGTACACAAAGCATACTATGCCATGGGAGCAAGTTGCTCACAACATCAATGTCGACTTGGAAAAAGTCACACAAAAACAAGGCTCCGCACTTGCCATACCAAGTAAATGGAACGCCAGGGCTCAACGGACTGATTACAAAACCAAAAGATGCTGCCAGATGAAAAAAGATCGAACCGGTTCCGATCGGAATGCATCTGGCTGTATGAACCAGGCTGCGAAGTTTGGTGATATTGACTTATTACTTCGCAACAGCATAGAATACCCTAGCAAGCGCAAGTCTTTAGACGAGATGCTTGAGATAATTCATGGTGCCCATCAAGATCCCCCTTCAAGTATCAGGGCCGGCACGACTGCTTGCATCGCGCCTGATGTTGAAATGCAAATGGTGGATAAGGAAGAGCATTCAGGTGTTGAATCTTCTTCCACACGAATCGATAAGATGCAGATGGATGGTTCTGATGAGTCTTCAGATAATGAGCCTCTCATGAAACGTAGTAAATCAGACCAAGCTGACAGCAAGAAACCCTTGGGTAACGTCCATCCTAGGACACGTAGAAACTTGGAGAAGAGTCAATGAGTATTTCAAATCAGTACGATACATGTCAGCTTCTCATTCGATGGTCATGTAAGTTCATTTTGAAACTCTCACTTCCATTTCTCTCGTTGGATTACTCCTGGTTGTCTACAGTGATGGGGACTGCCACGCTACGGATCTTGAGCAAATGTAACACAAGAGCTTCCGTCGCGACCATTGAAGGCTTAATTCTCCGGGTTTATGAAGGTTTGCCACTTTGAAAGACTTGATTCAGTATGGCGAGATCGGTCTAACGATAAGAGGGTGTAGATATGTACAAACATGGCTTTAATGGTAGTTGAGCGTGATCGGGGTCTTCATTGGTATGCGGTTGATTTTCTAGTTAGAACTTGTACATTTATGGCGCAGCATTTGAACAGCTGCATTACTAGTATTCTTTGCGAAGGATGGATATTGTAGTTTTCATTTGAAAAACAAAACGTAGTCTAGTTGGTTTCAAAATCAAAAGACAAAGTTCATTCGACGTTCGAATTCAAGTGAGCTAGAATGAATGCCCATGCACCTCATTCCGGATATCAGCCGAAACGTGACATGTTCAGATTCTTCTGCCTGAAGCTCTTTCCTTGACAAACGGGCGTCTTTACTCAATTATCTTTATTTCCATCCGTAGTTTCTCCCTTCATTAAGCTTACATTTACATCAAAGTAAAGTAATCACATGATCATAAAATGGAGTATCTCCTCTCATAACCAGCCAATCAAAGCCTCAAAACACGAAGATCGACGAATCACGGCGATCCCAGCGCTTTGATCACCCAACGAATCGCGGAGAGGAGATTCAGGGGAAAACAAACGAAAAATATAGACGCGGGACAAACCTTGGAAGGTATCGCAATTTTAAAATTTCTCATTCTCCTACCAAAACAGACTAAAGAGCAATGAATGAGCAAGCCACAATCAGCCCCAGATCCACAGATATCCCATTCTGGTGAACATTCACGAATTAGCCCACTTCTCATATGGTATTCTTCCTTCGGATCATTGAAGATAGAAAGAAGCTAGAGACGGATTGGGAAATAATGAAGGTTTTGACATTGTAAGCGACTATGTCGGCGCTCCAAATAGGACTGTTCATCCGTTATTTTGAGGCTAAGAGAAGTGTGAAGGGTTTCAAAGCGGGATACAGGTAGCTAGTTAGGGGTCGCGTTGTCTGTTGGGTCCGCCATGGGCTCCCTACATGCTCTAGTATCTTCGAGGGGGCAGTGAAAGAATCGAAAACATAACGAATTGGCTTCTGGTTGAGGTATCCTCTCGAATATCATCCTGGCCAGAACAACAAATAACTCACGATACCGCAGGAGACTTTATCTGATATGCTTAAATATACAAATGCTATGCTTACCTCGTGGCAAGAAAACACGGCTCGCCCCGCAAACAATCTAACCCTGCTCTCCAAGGGACCAGAACGTGCTCGCATACTAGTAGTATCGCACTATCTATACTTAGCGCGGATGTTATTACTTTCCCTGGGACTATAGAGCTGAGCTTGGTTCCCCACAATCATTTTATACAAAGATGTAGATCATCTCTCTTCAGGTATCTCATATCCATTCCTCTCTTTAACTTCAACCACTCATTTATTATTTTTTTGTATCTGTCCTTCCTTTAAGCTGTTTCTAGTCATTCAAAATGAGAGTTTTGATCGTTTTTTCTGCCTTAGCCGGCTTGTGTCAGGCCATTGTCGTCGCCCCACGACAAGCTGTCAGTCCTTCAGAAGTTGCTGTCACATCGACCAGCCTCAGTATAGTCACAAACACCATTACCACTGCCTATCCGATTATCACTACAGCGACGACCTGTAGTGTCGATAGTATAGTCCCAAAAGGCCCCACTTACTCAGCCGGCGCGGTTTGGTCCCTGCCCGGAGGCAATTACTATTCTCAGCAATGTGGTGCATCGCTCATCGGTGGAACCGTTATTCGTGCCTATGTCGAACCTATCGGAGCTGCTGCCACTTCTATCTGTGTATCCTTCTGCAACGCTCTCAACAATCTGAAAACAGCTGCCAGTTCATGTAACGGAATTGCGTTTACCACCGTTGGTGCTCTTTACGAGTGCTTCTTGCAAAATGGACCAGTCACTCAAGCACCAGCTCCTTCAAATGTTTTCAACATTGTACAATATACAACCAATCCTTGTGTTGTCACGAGCACTGCGTTACAAACGGACATTTCTTACGAGACAGTTACGTCTACGATTGAAGTCGTCTATACTTCGACTGTCAGCACCTCAGTCGTCATCATTCCTTCGGCTACTACAACCACCAGTACTAGTACTTCAGAAGTTCCTTCAGTCTCGGCAACCATCAGTACTTCTGAAACTCCATCTGCAGCCGGAACCACGAGTACATCTGAGATTTCTTCGGCCGCTGCCAGTACCTCCGTCATTGTCATTTCCTCGACCGATACAACCACCAGTACTTCCGAAACCCCCTCCGCAGCATCCACAACTCTAATCCCTACCCTCTCTCCTCCCAACGCAACCATCATTACTTCTCAAACCCCCTCAGCAGCTCCAACCTTAGCATACACCAATTCCTCCACCTCTATCTTTATCTCCATAACCACCTCCCAAACCCTCTCCTCAGCAATCCCGACCTTGATATTCACCAACTCCTCCATCCCCATCTCCATCTCTACAACCACTAGTTCCGCCGCAGCCGCATCTACCAGTACTGCTGGCGATGACGATAACGACGACGACGATGATGATGATGATGTCTGTTATTATGACGATGAGGAAGGTGAGGAAGTGGATGATTATTAGGTGATTTGATTACGATGGATTTTGTATGTTGGGATGCGAGTGTGTATGTGCATGTGAAGGAAGATATAGATGTATAAATTTACATAAACTCAAGGAAAAGAAAGTGAAAGGGAAAGAGAAAGAGAAAGAGAAAGAGAAAGAAGAATAGGAATAGAGTTCACTGTGCAGAGCTCATGCCGAATATAATCATTACGTTCTTGTATATAATATAAATTTTCAACCCTCATTATTATGACCCGCTGTGAACAAACTATAGATTATCAATCTCACCATCATGTCCTTTTGTAGTAGCTATAGCACTTCATATAAATTTTTCAACTCAAAATTATTGCTGAATTTTATATTTACTATGTAACCTTTCAAATGCTTGTTTGAATATACTGATAAATACAATCGAAGATGGATTTTCTGATGCAAAGCAAATCGAAGTGTCCGATCTTTAGTGATTTCGATTGTATTAGCCAATTGGCGGAAAGTCTGGCAGAGCTCCCGAAATGCTGATTTGGTTTCTGCATGAGGGCTTCGTATTGGTCAGTAGCAATCTGCTGCTGCGCCAGGTTCGTAGTAATTAGTGCGGCTACATCAATCAGGCCTTGAGCGGTATATTCTACAGAAGGATTTGATAGCAGGGGCTGGATATGCGTGCGTGCTATGCCTTCAGTGTTGGCAATAATGCATTTGCGTCGGTGCCATTCGTTGACAAATGCGTGATTGTTCTCCTCAAGGTTGCTTCCCATGAGATGCTTCTACAGCTTTGGGGCTGATTCCATCCCATTCGAGAGCTTTTCCGGTAGGTTGGGTATTTCTCTAATCTGTAAAAGGGAGAATTACACGGTCGATCAGGTGGGGTTGATCTGAAAGTCGCGGGGGTTCTACTGTTTCGGTCGAATCAAGGATTGATGAACGCTTAACATTGCGAGGAGCTAGAGAGCAATTACGAGAACTAGTCCTAGATTTGTTTCCAGACCGAATCTCATTAAGTCATGTAGTCAGGTAGGCAATGGCTTCTCTTTGTTGGGCAATGAGCGAGAAAAGAGACAGCACCCATACAGAGGTCGTTTCCTCAGCGGGTGCTTTGCCTTTGAATGACATTGCTGGCTATAAAGTAGGGAAATCAGAGGATTGGTCGGCTCCGTCGTTAAGAGAGGCAAACTGGTTCGAATTCACAGAAGAAAGGGGAGAGCTAGCTTGGATTTGCGGTGGAGTACGTGGCAATCTTTTTGCCTAGGACACTGTAATTGTTCCAGAGTCTTCAGCAGGTGGGGAAGACTGAGCGTACTCTCTTCCAATTATTCTGGATTTCCTCGAAGATTTTGGGAAAAGGTTAGGGAGAATTTGTCTATTGGCCATCCTTCAAAGGTGTGCAGCGGCTCATTTGTTATAGGTTCTTCTTGACAGCGCAATGACGTTGCTTGAGCTGTAAATGTAAATGAGATGTTAATTAAATGCCTTCACCGGCGGGGGCTGGTAGTAATGAGCTTTGGATGATTTGAAGGACTGTCGTGGAAGGATTCAATTCTTGACTTAGAATCTAAAGCTAAGGAGAGAAGAAGAGAAGAAGAAGAGAGAAAGAGACCTCTAGAATATATATCAAGAGGATCATGTACTAGGACTAGTGCCTAGAGCAGGTGACGAGAAAGGAAACCCGAAAGAGGACCGAATCGTCACAGTGTAACACCACGAAACCTATCTTTGATCGATCATAACTCCCACTTCAAGAGCTTGGTGAGTATATAATGACCTAAGATGTACACTTCGAATTAGGGCGAATCGAATGATATCCGAAACTCTCGAAACCATTTTCTGACCTTAACCCCATATTCATTCTTCATATAACCTAAGTTTCTACCCTCTCGTCGATACCCGCAAAGCCGAATTCTCCCCACTATCATAGAATTCCGAGATCCCTCTCTGAACCGCCGGTCTATCAGGAATACGAGCAACCCACTGTAGCAAATGTGGGAAATCCGCCATCTCCTCATCGGTGAACCCTGCATACTTCCATGATCGGACCCACGGCCACGTTCCAATATCAGCAATGCTGTATCTGCCTTTTCCTGCTCCCGCGAGGTATTGACGTGGAATGGCTGTGTAATGTCCTGAGAGACGAAGCTCGAGTACGTTGTAAATGCGGAGTGTCTCCGTTTTGAAACGTGAAATGGCGCCTTTTCGTTTTTTTAGTTCCGGGGAGTATGTGAGAGTGAGGGAGTGTCTGTCTAGGGAAAATACGCACAGGGGATCTTTTCAGGTGCGGATTTACTGAAATGATTATTCTGTCCTTGATTTGGTTGGCCTGATGCTTGCCAGAAAAAGAGCCATTGCACCGCTTCGCTATGCTGTATTCAGGTCAGAAGATCGGTGAAGACTCATCAGGAATAGGGTATACGAAGATTATCCAGTCAGATTTGATAAACCGGGTCAAAAACACATGCTTGAGGAACAGCGAAAGCCGAAAGGGTGTGAATATGAAATCCATTACGAACTTCATGTTTATTGTCAAATCCAAAAAAATTATCCTTATTGAAGTTATCAGAGAGATATGAAAGCTCTGCAGATGATTCCATGACCGGAAAGGGCTGCGTCAGCGTATTATCTAACAGCAGTGGAATCCGTCCTTTAAGCGATTAGTCAAATTCAACGGTCGTAGGCTTCAAAGCTGGAGTTAGTCATGCCCTTAGGATTCAAACGCAGAAACCAATCTTCCTATTGTTTATCTGTTTCGAGATCAATTAAGCTAGTCGTCCATTCAAGGCCATAAACATCTTTCAGTCCTTCAAGCATTATTTGCACTTTTTTACCGTTTGGTGTAGCTTCGGTGATTAGATGAAGGCCCTGTTATGGTGTCAGACATGTATGAGTATATTTTCGAATATTAACTTGCTGTTGCATTTTTTACTGCTTCTGGAGTACTATCAGTATAGAACTCCATCTTGTTTGTCGATTTCTCGATCACGAAGTTGAAATGGAAATCGATTGGGGAACCCAGGCTTTAAGTAGCTTACCTTTACATATACTGCTGAGTCAAATGAGGGGCTATACACTAATTATGCATGTAAACTGCATGTCGCAATATGGCTGACAAATCTGTGATTTAAGCAATCTTGCGGTCATTTGGAATTGTATCAGTTCTGGGAAGTGTGGTCGATTCAACTCTACTCTAAAGGCTTCTCTAGAGTGGAAAGTGGGCTGGCTTATACAGGTCAGTCACCACAAAAAAACGGGGTCTGAATAAAGAACGCTAAGCTACATTGAGCTAATGCAGCTCTCCACCCAACCGACAAATCGACTAACCATATACATTTCGTAATAAACGCGTTCGAGATCATCATCAAACACTTCCTCCCGGATTCTAAATCCAAGGAGTAGACAATATCAATAGCTTTCTGAAATCCGAAGTACCTAAACCTGTTATTGGTACCAAGCGGGTGTAGCATTCCAAGAGGCATACGGTACGATTGGACTACCATTTAAACTCCCCTCGAAGCGAAAATGACCATTGCACCTTGTACTTCCTCCATGTACAATGTCTCTCAAGCCTTTCTTTCCAACACTATAAAGCCAAGGGTTCAAAACCTCAAAAGGTGGAAATTTCGAGGAAGTGCGAGCGGCATTCAAAAGACCGATGATTCCAGCAAAGGTTGGGGCCGCACAGCTAGTGCCATCTTCCCAAATTATGTGGCCGGCATCACCGATGATATATCTGACTGATTGGGCGGACATATCTGGAGATGCACGCCCATGAGGGTCAAAAAGTCCCTTTTGTCGGTCGCCGAGTTGCGTCTGGAGAAAATCTTCTACTGCCTCCTGTTGATACGACGGCCTAGGCCAAAGATCGAAAAAACAGCCAGAGGAAAAATATACTGCTTGTTCAGGGTCGATGTAACGCACTCCACCAACTGACGCAACCCATGGGCAAGCAACTGGGAATTGCGGTGGGAAATGCGTGATGTTAGAATCGTCGTTTTTCATACACGCTGTTCCTACGCCTTTGTCCGCTGATGCGACGATGACTGAGGTACCACTAGCACCAAGCTGGGCTATCATGAAGCATGTCTGTCGGGCGTACGATTTCGGCACTGTCTGTTCGTCTTCTCCATATGATACTGAGATCATCGAATGGAGCTCTTCATTTGTCAATCTTAGCAGGTATCTCAAGGGATCTAGACATGACTCGTTACTACCGTGTAGACTTGGGTGGTCGTACTCTGGAACGAGGGTTCTATGACTTGCTAAGCACGTCTCAAATATTAAGAGGGAAGAGTTTGTGATAATTACTTACGCAAATCCGGACGTGATGAACTCGTTGACATGAACACCATTCGTCATACCTATGACGTACTGAATATCCAGATTTGCCTCGGTACTGCTCCCAGGACTTTGATCATTCGGAGCCCCGTTGATTGAAACCACAGACATTGTGATATTATTTTGTTATTGCAAAACATCCTGTTGAAATCAGGCGTCTGAATGTGCTGTTAAGTGTCCTGGAGTGCACTCTTGAGAAGACAGAATAACATATCGATACTCTGTGGACTCATCTGACCAAAGCGAGTAGTCGGTCAGATGACGTTGATGTGTGCAGCAACGTTTTTAGGGACTAAATACTGTAAATTCCGTACCCTTTATTACCCGCTTAACACTTCTCAATACCAAAAGAATGTATAATTGAGCATAGCTTCCATGACTTGGACCCCGCCTTTCAATCCCCATCCACGATCCCCCCTCTTACTAATTAATACCCAACAAGTTCAGACACACCATTTTCCCAATTTGTGATTCTTCATTTTCCGCTGCTACTCACGCAAGCTCCACGTGGCAATGTCCCATAATCTCAAGTAATGTATTATCTACATAACAGTCCATGCTGCTGAATCTACTATGCGGTTCTCAACCTACACACCGAAACGCAAATCCACATCTTTACCACTCTACTCTTTATTGCAGGTCTCAATTGTTAAGGTTCCGTCGTTGTAGAAATACGAGAGGCCTGGTCTATAAGACTTTCCAAGCTTATAGAAACGTACATCTCTCATTTTGAAAGATATAAGTGACAAGTAGCTGCGTGGAAAAGATTTTAGCAATGCGGAAGGAAGGACTGAATACTTGAATCTACACAGAAACGGCATGTATGAGCGGACAAGAGGGAGTTGGTGTTTATACATACACACGTACATTATCGCTTCTCTAACACGTTAAACATAAAAGTACAACGTATCTCGCATCACGCACATCAAAAATTTGATCAAAATATTTTATTCATCGATTCAATTATCCTACACTATCAAAATAGAAAGCACAAACCTAACCTAAACCCAAATAAACAAAAGAGAATACATCACGACCGCAGTTGTAGAAGTGCTTCATAACCTCTCAGTATCATACATATCCCAACTCTATTGCATCAAAAGAAATCGTAAGAGCTGTATGTATGCCGTTGAAGTTCTTTTTTTAATGTAATCTCAGCTATTTCCATATTACTATGCATCGTACCGCATTGCCACATCTAAACCTAAAATGAAAGAAAATTTTGTGCTGTATAGAGCTGCCGAGTGCCGAGTGTGGGTTTGGTGTCATCATTTTTCATGAGAAATGTTCCCTGTTGGACGAAAGTAGCTGGTGAAGTTTTTGCGTGTACTTTTTGTGAGTGCAATCCGTGCGTAAGTTGTGATGAATTCGTATTATCGAGAAACAGTAGTCGTACAAATTGAAAATTTGCGTTGGAAGTCTTGTTTTTCTCAATATCTTACCTGGAGAATGAAATTTATTGATGCCCAAGACAAAACATCGAGAACATTCTTTGAAGCCCTAGTCTGAGCTGAAACCTATGCGTGAGAAGTAGCGAGAGGAAGCATGTCTAACACCAAGACATAGTAGAAGTCCCACCGGTATAAATTTGGAAACAGACTATCTCCTGCTTGAAGTGGTGTCAAACTGCTTTGCACTACTCTTGGGAAGCCTCAACCCAAACGCAGCGTTCAATGCAGATGGTCGGGATGGCGAAGGTGGTGTTCCGTTATCCTCTTCATCATTGTATTGCTTCTTCAGCATATGCGGTGCCGCGTCGCTCGAATAGCGACGGTGGATAACCTTTGGCTTCTTCGATGGACGATCATTTCCATCATCATATACATCATTAAACATGTGCACAAAGTTGTAGCTGGGAAGTTCAAAAGCTCGCTTTGCCACTGGACTAAGTTCTTTGGTCTGCGCACTGTACATCGTTCCAGAACCCCTAACACTCTTGCGTTTCTTGGTTGGTGAATCGACATCCTTATCTTGTTCGTCATCGATAGCCTGTGAAAAGCTGCGGTGGGGGCTGTGCGTGGCTTCCTTTGTGGATCGACTGTTTGATTCCTTCTCATCACCAGCAGCCTGCGAGAGTCGACGAGGACCTCTAAGCACGCCTCGTCCTCCTTTTCCGCCAATTCCAGTGGCGTCATTGACTAACTTGAGGATATCGGGGTATTTCAAGGCTTGTGTTTCGGTTGCAGATCCTGTGCGACTATAACCCACGCGATCACTGCGACTAGTCTTGAGAGCTGTTAAATGACTAATTAGCTATCGTCTCTCAAGAATAAAGTGAATTCATAATGGTTGCCCGGAACTTCCGCGCTTTGAAGTCTTCAGTCATACAACAGCATCAAAGAAAATTCGACTTACTTCTATCTTTCTTGCCATTCTTTGGTTCTCTCTCGACCCCTGGTGCCAGCTTAGATCCCTTCTTCTGCACAAATCCATCGAATCTCTGTCTAAGACGATCTGCAATCTCATCCCAGTCAATCGTATGTCTGGTTTCACCAACCCTAATCGCATCTTTTACCTCCTCCATGAGTTTATCCTTCTCCAACTGTGTCCATGGGATTCTTGTTTCGGCAACATTACCATAGGTACGCTTACGGTTTTGAGCTCTAGCCTTGTTGAGCTTCTTAATATCAGCAGGATCATTCCAGTCAAATCCGGCAATTTGTGCGTATTGGCGGAGATCGACCTCTTCGGGATCATCGACATTTTGGCGGGTCAGGTAGAATTTGCTAGGATCAGGGTTACCTAGTTGTGCATTTGTGATATCTGTTCCTTCGACAAATCGCCATGTAACATTGGCACGACCTGGCGTGTTCTTCTTGACTTCTGGCAGCTTACGAAAGTAAGCTCCTTCAAGCTCTTCTTCGTCATCATTGCTATCGTAGAGCTCAACGTCAGAGGCTTCTTCGCTACAACGTGGTGTTGTGGGTGTCGAGTTACGACGATTTGAGAAATTCAAACGACCACGCGATCGTGTACCATTGTTGTTGGTTCCGGGTGCCAATGCAGACGCGGGATACGCATACTTGTAGTATTCTTGAGCATAGCGAGGACTCCATTGTGGCGCACCTTTGCCAGTGCTATGCGCTCCTTCCCTTAACCAACTTACGAAGTCGAACGTGAACTGAACATATCCTGGACCTCTGCTCTCGTTCCTATGCAGATGTTCCATAAGTTGGCGAGCATCAGCTTCGTTACGCTCGTCGCGATTGTTTTCATAGTTGATTGCATCTTCCACGGTGAGCATTACTGGAATACCGGTGAATACTCGTGTTGAGATTCGAGTTTCTTGGATGGGTGGCGTCGCATTCTTTGCTTGAAAGTTCCAGTCTCCAGTTATCTGTGCGAAGTATTGGTCGTGGGTTAAATTTGGATTTTTCAATAACTCATGGAGTGTATCAAACCATTTTGGTACTCGTTCACTCTCACCTTCATTAGCTAAGGTTCGAAGCTCTTTGACCATATCTGCAATTCGATGAGCAACATCATGCAAATGTGGGAAGTATTTGAAAGTTGCAACAAGACCAGGAATGGTGGCAATATCCTGTTCTATGATGCGAAACTCGACAAGCAAAGCAAGCTGGGCAATTTCGTAGGGTTCATTCAAGTTTCTTACACCTTCTAGCAATGTACCTTGCGGAGGAACTTGTATTTTGTTGCCGTTTGTGTCAAGAGCCACTGGATGTATGTCTCTCCATGGCATTTCCATGCATCGACAGTTAAAACAAAATTTACCGATGGAGTGATTGTAATAGAAAGGACACAACTGGCCGAGCTGCTGATTGGTAGTCTGTGGCGCATGTGGAGAATGGAAGGTACTGAGCGTTGTTTCAAGTGGCAGTTCTGATCCGTCTCTATGCTCGCTCGATCGTGGGGTCTGGTGGGCATTCGTCTTACCGGCTGTGGCGGTATTCTTGGACTTACTACCACTAGCCCTCTCAGCAAAATGGCCCGAACTATGCTCTGGGCGTTCGGAAGGAGTCGCAGATCTTTGATGTTGGTCTCCGACTTTTGTGCTTTGAATTACAGAAGCTCGATCTTCTTCATGAGAAGCAGCAGCGGCACTGAGAACATCCAAGCCTCTGTGAAGGGGTGACTTCGGACGATTATACATGCTTTCTCCTCCGTTCTGTTCCATCTCTCGTATACTCTGCATTATGTGCACTCGTCTGTGTTCGATTTTCGATTTTCGCTAAGTGTTCATATGAATCAGTATACTTCAGATCCTCAATCAGATAATTCAGGTGAATGCCTAGTTCTTGGAAATCATGAAGAGAATAAATGAGACCTCTGGAGACTATTCACTGATGTAAATCAAATAATCTTCAGTTGGGAGAATGTGAAGAGTGATGTTACTGACAAGAAAAAGTCAAGTGCACTTGTACAAACTTGAGTGAAGGACGAAGGGTGAAAGTATTTGTGCGACTTTGTTATCCAAGGGGGGCAGCAGAGCTGATTGAATACATACAATGAACAGTATTGGAGATTCAACGCACAAGCGCAAGAAGAAATGATGATATGCCAGAATCATTGGGAAGAATATGATCCAGGAAGAGTACACTGAACGACGAGACGAGGCTCTACATGCAAAAGCGAAGAGTGATCTATCTGCGAAATTATGAGGATAGAGAGTGGAGGAAGTGTATTCTGCAGGAAAAGGATTGCTTTTATGAGAAGTGCTTCAATTCGCAAGAGTGAAGAATAAGGATAGGCAAAGGAGTCAGGAAAGAGATAACATATAAAGAGCTGGAAAGGAATCGATACACTTACTTAAGGTTGAGTGTAGTTTGGAAACTTCGAGGGTGTTCTCAGGAGAGATTAAGAAATTGTATCAAAGAGGTTGTCGATGAAGAAGAGGTGAAAATCCAATCCTCAGAGAATATTGGCGAATCGTTGTTGTTAAGATGAAAAGGGTTGTATGAGGTCAAAATTTTGATGTTCTGTGAAGGTGGAAGAAGATGTTGTGAGAAATAAATAATTCGAAAAGGATGAATATTTCGAATCCTTTTGTATTGAAGTTCGGTAGAATCAAGCATCACCTTCTACCCCGCCATTGGTACGGCGGTTGCTATGTGAATATTACATATAGAAACAATTGTATTCCTGGGGAAATTGAGGAATGAATGTTGTAGATGGTTGGGATGGTTGGGATGGTTGGGATGGTACAATTGTTTGTGTTTCTAGTGAATTTGAAAGAAGTATTTAATATGTATTTGTTGATCCCACAGAACTGTACATATTTCACTAAAGATAATTGGTTCCATCATGTGATTTCTCTACCCTTTCTCTACCTTCATGTATGGATATTGTCTGTATGAGGATGAATTCAGATTTATCTTTTACCTTCACCATTCTCAAGTTTACATAGGATGTGTATAGATAATAATGTTGGATCTTCAGTTTCTTTAAGACGTTGACATCAACGAAATGATTCATGTGAGCCTCTCCTTGTCTCTTGTCAAAGCCCTGACTAATCAGTGCAATGTATCATCTGTTGGAGGTTGAAGTATTTCAAACAGAATGTATTACAGATTTTGGCATATCCTAAATCCTCACTCACAGCGATAGAACAGGCTACATCACTATTCCAAAGTTCAAGATGCGTTTCAAGTAGAGGCTAATATCTACTCATATTCTATGCATGGAGGCAATGGGAAGGGATGGAACCATAAGTCAGACCCAGTATCAATACCCGTCAGCTTGCTTGATTCTATCCTTGCATCATTTTTGTTTACGCATGCTGGAATGTTCTTACCATTGGGTCGTAGAAACAAAAGAAAGTATAGGAGGAGAAGCAATTATTCCGTCAAGCTTTCAAGCGAAAAGACCCTACAAATCAGATTCATTGTTAAAGAGGGCTTAGTTATCTAAAAGCATGTTAGAAGGAGAAGAATTACGGAGATTTGGCTCAAGTTCTCGCGGAGTATCTATTGCAATTGTCTTATTCTAAAATTTAGTATCCAGTAGTACCGACCTCTGTCATCTATAAATGCACCTCTTCATCCTTCCTTTGATTCGCTTTCTGTGCACATATTCGCCATCCATCTTCGTGCAGTCCTCCATAGTCTTTCATCAAAAATCTTCTCTTATAGCGTTCCCTTTCTACACACCTACAACATGTCCCGCCCATTTTTATGGATAACAAATGCATTTTTGTAGAATTCAGACTCAGTAGAAATCTCCAACACCTAGCGAGAGGACATCCTCGTTCCTAGAATCAATATAGGGATGGAAAAGAGCAAACTTTCTTCTTGGTACGAGTACCTTTTCTAAATCTGACAGGCCGTCATCGGATCATCGAGCTCTCTTTCATCATTTTGAGCTCTATATATTGAAGACATGTGTGTTATCGTACAGGGTTCTCAAAGCTAGGATCCATAGCATTATATAAGTCACAAACAGTAAGAAACATAACTGACATGCAAAGAAGCTTGATTCCTATCTATATAAACCAAGATTTGTAAACAGGCCAAACGCCGTGGAATTCTGTGGTATCAAAATAGTCAAATAAATCCTGCCGTTCCATGACCCAAAGGTTACACCATCTCAAAAAACTGTCTCGTCCATGACATATCATCTTGATTCAACGCGTTCTTTCGTCAGTTAATGACTGACAAACATAACTCGCAAATTATCTAAGTGTTGTAAAGATCGATCAAGTCTTCACCATCCTTCTCATCACCAGGCGACCAACTTCCCACGGAGGTGTCAACTGGTGAGCGTCTTCCATCAATTGTGACACTGCAGGTGGTCATCGTTAGTAATTTGAAATCCCTTAATCCTCAGGTCATGCAAAGCTTACCGAGACTTTCCACTGGTCTGTGGGTTGGACTCTAGGGTATTAATCTCCCAATGACGGCGAGCCTTGTTCAGCCTGTCAACATGCTCCTTGTTATTCCAGTCAAATTCGTCAATGTGCAAATCGATGCGCTTCTTCTCGATCTTGGTTGGGTTCCGAATATCGTACCGACGAAGGACGAACTTGGAGTTGTCGGGATGACCAAGCACGGCAGGTGTCAGATCGGTATCACCTGTAATAGCCCAAGCAACAAACGCGTCCTGGATCGATCTCGCACTGAGCTTAGCCTGGCTAAAACCCGGACTCATCGGTGGAGATTTACTCATGCTAGAACTGCGACGACGCTCTTCAGATTTTGCATCACGAGGTGTGATTTGAAGAGGACCAGATTTGACAGTCTTATCTACCAAATTGACCCAGTCATCCTCCTCATCTTGGGCCTCCACATCGGCTTTCTTGAAATCTCCCGCCCTATAGGCGCTGTCTCGGCGGTGTCTCTTGTGATCACCGAAAAGACCAGCAGGAACGATCGCATCTGCGAGGTTGCAGAGAAAGTTTTCGCGGAGGAGAGCGGATTTTCCTTGGTGCCCTGGCTCTCCGAATGGAGGGAGGGGTGCCTTGGTGGGTGGAAGCTCTTCATTCTTTTTCTGAGACATGTTGATCTAGATAACTATTTATTGCCGTTAGTGAATATAAATGGATGTTTGCTGTTGAAAATGAAGATTATGGATGAGTGGAACTACTGGCTAGTCTTCAGGTAGATACCATGAAGCAGTTGAGAGCAGCTGGAGTGCCTCAATACCGAGCTCTGGGTAGATCCTCAAGTCTTTGGTAGTAGAATATGCTTACAAGCTGATGTCCTGGATTAAGATAACTGTTCTTTCTACTGAATATATCGAGAGACAGTGTGTCAAGAGTATCAAAATATTGAAAGGGTGTATGAACGTGGTTCTTTGGGGGACAGATTTTGTCCTTAGAAGTCTTTTTGAAAGTAATATTTCTCCTGTACTTGATGTGAGAGTTCTCTGACAAGATAAAGAAGTTCTCAGGTTGTAAGATCTTTTGTTTATATAGATAAATAAAGGTACGGCCATTTTGTTCTGAAACAACATACAGCTGGTCGGCAGGTCGACGACAGTATGCTCAGGGATCATTATTCACAGCTGCTGTAGGAATCTAACTCGAACTGAATGTTATCAAATACAAACATTTTCTTCTTGAAATGAGCCAGGAAAGGAATTAGATAGAGTTATTTGTGGTGATTGTGGTTTCTAACATTATTACGTATTAAACATAGGAGGAGGTCGTTGTGATTGATTGAGATGACATCAGATGAAATTGATTTTTCCAATAGTTGAATAAAGCTGGGTGCCCTCCACAGGCAGCACTCCGAGTGAATACCAGAAATATCTCTATAAGAATACCTAAGCAATCATCATTTAGATTCATTCATGATCTTCTCCAGAAAGATTTTTGTTGAACGGCGCTATCTTCCAAATACTTCCTCTTAGCTCTGGAAAACCCGAGATATTGACACAAGATACAATGAGCTGCTACATTCTTCACAATCAAAGACTTCTTATTTATCTTGTTGAGAATCAGGGTGCTAAAGACTGCTTCGTCTAACTTCCCAAATTCTATACATTCTCAGCATTTTCTGCTCTGAACAGCGGATGTCCCAACTCAGTGCCCATCGAATTTAATTCATGGCCCTCACGTGTTCGGCAACCAGTGCCGAACAGCAGTGCCATTATTCTCGATCCTGAGATCCAGGTACATCTGATCGAATGGCCCTTCATCGATTCCTTTTTGTGGGCAATACCCGAGAGTTCCGATCTTTGGGTCTTTAAGTAATCAGGGGATTGGGGGATCACCATCAAGGGGATTGCTCAGGCAATTTCGGGCCAGTAATTAGAAGCTTGATTCAGGTGCCCCATTATATGAGAAAGCAAGATGTTGAAGCTTAGGTGAACCAAAACTGCGAAAATATTTTTCTGCTCCCGGGAGTGATTCCCAATATTTGAGTGTAATCATATTAGTCGTCATGATATCCCCTCAGCACAGTTTGTAATTTTATCTTGCACGAAATAAGGATATAATTGACATAAATTGCTGAGAAAGGAGCAGATTTTGGGTGTCGTAAAAAAAAAAGGGGTCGCAGTTAATAATTAGCTTTGTTAGTCTACAGCATCCACTTGGCGCAGTATTTGCCCTCTATGAGCTTTGTAGAGATTTTAAGTAAGCAAACCTTATCTAACTCAGAATATCACCTCCGAAACATATGACAGTTCTTTCTCAAAATACGCGGGTTCACTTTATATATCAATATCGCAGAAAGTTTGCCAATTCCTTGAAACAAATAATTTACCCTCCAACGTATCTATCAAGGTGTTTGGAGATCCACTCCGACCAAGCAGCTTCGCCCACCTCATTAATTTGAGCGTATTCCACAATGTCATGCGCTAAGTGGCCGTGGAGGGTTCGCCGGCGCCTCTAAATAAATTGTGGAATATGCCAAGCAAGTGCCAAGTTCCGAATATCATCACCACCAACCTTAAATCGGAATGCCGAAGTTTTTCAGTGCCGCGGTATTGCCATGACTGTAGGCGCAGTCAGATCCAAATATTCAAATAAATACATGCCTCCCGTCTAATCATGTTAAATTTGGATTTTTGACCGTGTGTTTTCTCGAGTTTCCTTGTCCTTCGCTTTTTTCGTCAATACGCGAGCATTTTAGAATTGTAAGGATGTTAATTCTTCTAGCTGCTTTCGCAGCGACAGCAGCCGCTCAAACCTTCAATGGCACCTGTCCAATGCCATTATCACAACAGCGCACCAATCTCACCACCATTGGGCAATGTTCCGCCGATTTGGATGTCATCGGGCCAGGATTGGAAGCCGTTCATGAGTATGTGCGTGCTCCTACGGGACTAGGTTTGGATCCTGGTGGCAACATCTTCTTTACCTATGCACGCAATATGGAGCCACAAAACTGGACTCTCACGAAAGCAACAGGCTTCAATAGTGAAGCTCCTTGGCCATCAGCTGAATGGCAAAATTGTGCTGCGGGCCAAAATGCTTCAGAGTGCTTTGTCAACGTGCAGAATGTGGTTTTAGATGCGGAAGGAACTTTCTGGGTAATTGATAGTGGAGTTCCTAATGGAGCGTACGTTTATGTTTATGTTCATTCGTCTATGAATTCAGGGGCTTCAATAATTTTGGGGGGAGGGGGGGGGGGTGTGAAACATCAGCTGACCTTCACTTAGTTCCTACCCCACAACCTATGGAGCGAAAATTATGGCATTCAACTACACTACCGGAGAGTTAATCCGTAACTACATCTATCCACCTGAGCTTTACTATGCCAAAATTCAATTGAACGACATCAAAGTCAACAATACTCTTGGCACCGCCGGATATGCATTCGTGACCGAGGACTCGGCATACGGTTCTATCACAACTATAGACCTCGATACTGGAGCTACCGTTAGACATCTCTTTAACAGTACCTTCACCACCCCTGACCCAAATTTCATCTCCATGTATAATGGAGAAGTCATCAGAAACTGGGCCGGTACTAAATCTTCAAATCTCAACTCTGGAACTAACGGTATTGCGTTGACCGGGGGTAATGTCTATTGGGGTGTGAAGGCTTCTAACCACTGGTACTTTGCGTCTCAGGAAGCTTTCATCTCTAACTTGACAGACGCAGAGATCGAAGCTGTAGTTCAAAATCCTGGAAACTTCCCATCTGAGCAAGCCGGATTCACGGCTGATGACCGTGGAAGGGTATATATCTGTGCTTCTGCTGTAAGTTCCTTACACTCTATGATTCCGTACTATTACTAATTCAGCCCGCAGCAAAACGCTATTCTCTACGCTGACACTCTTCAATCCGAAGTCACCGATGAGATCAACGGGGTTCCAGCCGGTGGCGAAGGCATGGTAGCAGCTGCGAACTATAACCTCAAGACCCTCGTTCGTGGTGGTCAGGTCCAGGCTGCTGATACAATGGCTATCTTGGATGGATGGCTATACTTTACTACTAATCAACAAGGACTCGCTCCTGGTAGACAGTATAAGAATATTGATAAACGAAGAGGCCCTTTCAGAAGTTATCGTACCTGGATTGGAAGAGGACCTGCTGTCTAAGTTCTCAACGCTCGGTATATACCTCAGAGTTTAATGATGATAATCAATTAGTTATGTAAATATATATTAAAATAGAATTACTGCTCATATCTTGGTTTTGCATGCTGAAAAACAAGCCCCGATCTAAGGTGCTCCATTCTGGAGCTCACAGAACAGAAAATGTAGCTAGTTACTCATGGATCCTACCTAGAGGTGATCAATCTTAGAGATAATTACCCTTCTGTTGACATAAGGCTTTTAAATGTACTAGTAGAATCACAAAAATGTCATGTCATGTGTCATCAGCGTAAGCTGAGAATCCGTGCAAACTTATTTGTTTCAAGAAAATTTTTATTCCATAAACGACCTGGCTAAGATGACTTCCCGAAAGAATTACAAACGAATGCAATCTGGGGGCGCTGATCCAATGTTGTCACAGGGACGCAAGATGGACATAGTAACAACACCTTTGATAGAAGGTCTGAATGAAGCCATGTTTTTATCCAGTGGATTTCCCGCAAAGCAATCCGCCAACTTTATTATTATCAAGGAAACTAAAGAAATCGTTAAAAAAAAGAAAACTGCATTCAAAAGCCAACCCGTAGTGAACTCGCTATGCCAAACTAGTGTTTTCTCTGAATTTGCCATGGACTGTTATCAAGAAAAGGTGCTATCCTAGAAACAATATTGTCAGAAACATGTCGCAGGAATGAGGGCTTATGGAACGGAGGCTTGTTGTAGGAAAGCTTTTTGAGGGGAGAGTTTCGTGAAACTGTAGAGATATCGCTGTTGAATCCGCAGAATATTCGAGGCTGATCCGTGCAATTATTCTGGCCGATGGTGAGACCTTGGTAGTTGAGCAACACGTAGGTTTTGTTGAGAGGATTGAATCGCACAAAGACCCAGGATACTTCTTGGACTTTGCTAGAGATTTATTGAAATCCTGTTACGTCCAACATTCTCAACGCAAGCTTCTATTATTCTGGATATTTGACGTTAGCTTGAATCAGACGTAGCGCGTTCTGCTTCGGCGAATTCTCGCTGTTCCTCTGCAAAATCATCTACAGCTTGAGTGGTGCTGGGAGCTACAGGCTCAAGCTCTTCGGAATATCCTGTAGGAATACCACCGTCTCCATCGTCTTCCTCGCCTTCGTCATCCTCATCGTCTTCATCGACTCCATCATCCTGTTCATCGATAATCGCCTGAGCCAAATATCTGGCAAGTTCAGTTCTGCGCTCTTCAACAAATTCCGACAAATTTGGAAACCATATTCTTCTGGTTGATTTGGGTACAAGGGACCAGCATCTCTCTCCAACTGAGATATCATTACCAGTGAATGCGAATGTGAGGGCAGCAATTCTAAACATATTGAGCTTATTGATATCATCCGGATCATCCCAATCATGGTGGCGGGCATGGGGATATCTATGCATAATAATTTGCTTAGAATTTACCAAGTTGTTGGTCGCCTTGAAATGAAGGAGAATAAACTTATGAGGCTCGGTGTTTCCCAAGACAGCAGCAGTGTGGTCCTTTCTTTGCTCAATTGTCAAGTATCTTGGATCAGGAATCGTATTTTTGTAGCCGATGAGAAAATTAGTATCGCTGTTCCTCTGGACATCAGTTAGTATATAATTCTTCCATCGAGGATACATGTCATATAATAGCCAACTTACCATTAGGGTCATGGCAAAATCCACGGATATCTGAGGTGGAGACATAATGAATTGTAATAATTCAAAGTTTCAAAGAGGATGTTGAGTTTGTTTCTGGCGAAGGTCTTCAAAACGTTCTAAAGTCATATTAGCATGCTTAAAGGTAAAATGTCTTGTTGGACTTACTTTTTTCCTGAATTTTATGATAAATAATTCAGTAGGGCTACTTGCTTGTGATGGTTATGTGTGGAGTTCTGTGCAATCCAAATTGCTTGGTTTGGACAAGTATTTAAAACGTAAAAGGCAATCCAATCGCTATCAATGGCCAACGACGATGCTGCTTTTGTGAAACTTGAACTGCTTGTTATTTGCGCGCCAAGTGACTGAAGGTTTCGTGATGCGCCGGTTCTTGAGTTTGTTTTGAATAATTTGGATGTGCTCTGCCTTGATGACAATCGGTTCCTGTCAGAATGAGCTGCTATTTTTCAGGCATTGTTAGCAAATCTAACCGACTAGAGTATAGATAGAAGATTATAATCACAGGAAGCCCTACTGGTGTTATGAAAGTCTGTTGTTCCCAAATTTGCATGGAATTTTCGGTGAAGAGGGGAGAGACCAGGTGCTCAGCAAGGAAAAAAGTGCAAGTAATGCCGAGGCTGACCGTGATTATTATAAATTGTATCGCTCAGTAGAAATTCACAAGGAAGAGAAAGTCGTCTTGATTTTGCAATTTGAAGGACTGTGGTTGCAAAACCGACATGAATATACTGGTTGCCGTAGCAGAGGGGAGGAGGGGAGAAATTCAATTTTACACTGCTTTCCCAAAAGTCACGGGATTTCGCTTCGATTCAGACATGGTTAGGACAACAAATTCACTCGCTTTTGTCTTGGGGTTCCTAAAAGACCCGAAATATTCATGAAGCTCATCACAATTGTGGACATGGGAGATATGTAAGCGACGTTGAGTTCTCGAGGTTATGAAACTTTTGCATAACACGACACGGTAAAGCCACCACTTTGGTAAGTAAACACCTCGTCATACGGCTGGGCTAAGTAATTCTCTGTATACTCTGATCTATTAAGCATCCCTGGCCCTGTGGAGAAGTTTTCCATCACTGGTATCCTGCTGCAACTACCCCATAGTCTGCTCGGCACCTGATATCGAGGGAAAACGCAACACTAATTGTGTAGAAGCAAACAAAGAAATTTGAGTTTCTTGCGCCAAGAGTAGCAGGTCTATGCAGCTCCATTTCTTTACCTCCCCCTTCCGGCTATCACGGAAGCTCATATCACTAACATCCGCTTATCTTAGTATGATCACATTCCTCCCGCGCTACACATATTCTTCGACAGACTGATAATTCGCCAGCAGCCATTATATAATAGAAGCCACATATTCTAATACCCTTCGACACTCATAGGAGCACCGATGAAACCGTTCGACAGATCTCATTCAAGGATGGAACTTAAAGCACTTTGATGACCCACCTCTGCGCCTGCACTATTATCTGGACTCAGGAATCTTGGTATTGCTCCTAGAAGTCCGTGTCTCGCCTTCAGTGCTTGGACTCAGAAAGAGGGTCTAGATCATTCTGTTCAGTTGCAGGTTGAACTTTCTGTGCTTTGGAAACTTGGCTATCATTACTGTCTTGTTCGTCCTGTTGAAAGTCTACAGCGGTTGGGTTCTCAAATTGATAACGAATTTGCCGTGCTTGCTGGGGGTCCCAGAATCTTTCGACCTGGAGAGGGACAGAGTTCTGCTGGGCACTTTGTTGAGGTGCTACAAGACTCTGGGAGTTATTGTGATCTCGTTGGACAAATTGACGAGGTGCGTGAGGCCAATGAAGTTGAGGCCGTTCAATGGTTTGTTGGCCTTGACCATATTGTTGATAAATTCCGCAGACTTGATTTTTGAATTGTAATGCGCTTGTCTGGTCATACCGCTTATCCATCATATCACTTTGGGCTCGAAACTGGTTGAAGCCTTGATGATGATGATGATGATGATGATGATGATGATGCTGCTGCAAATTGTAACTTTGGTTCTGTGGTAGAGTGTAGTGTTGTGTTGTTGCATATCGGGGCATATGTCCATAAGTTTGTCGTGTCTGTTGCGGTGACGTTCCGAGCTCTTGAGCAGGGAAAATACCACTTCCGTGGTGGATAGACAATTGTCTCATCCCAAATGCCTGTTCTTGAAATCGGGTCACAATATTTTGCTGAGGATAGTGAGGAGACGTGAATTTTTCACGTTGTTGCTGCATTCCAGATCCTAGACTTTGACCTTGGTTGTCGACATGTCGTCGGTTATACTGATATAATGTTTCATGACTGTGTTCTGATTGAACGAGTAGTTTTTGCACATGTTTTTCGGGCTCTTTAAGACTCTGCAGTCCTTGCCTAAATCCCAGTGCTCTGCGAGCTCTGGCTCTTTCAAGTGGTCCAGGAAAAGACTGGGACTGCCTGTCATTGACCTGAAAGATGGACGGAGCTGGTTGGAAAGACCATGCAGTTGGTCGAAACTGGTGGTCTCTTTCAAGTGTTCCGGGATAAAACTGTGACTGCCTGTCGTTGACCTGAGATATGGACGGAGCTGGTTGAAATGGAGATGCATCTGGTCGAAATTGAAACTTTGATGCCGACGGATGTGCTTGCAAACTTTGTGCCTCAGAGCTGTTTGAGACGCGGGTATCATCCTGCATATCATCAATAGAAGACTCTATGATAGTAGATACCCTTGGCTCCTTCGATCTTAGCTCTTCAGCTGTTACTTCAATCATCAATCTCATCTCAGAAGGAGGGAGTATTTTACCGCTTCCAGAAAAAGCAACGACGCCACAACCCTCCGCAATAGCTGCCATTCGAAAGAGATTGAGATTATCAATTTTCGACTGGTCGTTCCAATCGAAGTATCTAAACTTGGGATATGTGCGAACAATGATATACTCGGGATCTTGATAGCCGCAGCTGACGAAGAAGAACTTGGACGAATCGCGAATGCCTCGTACTGCAGCTGTGATATCTGCGTATTCTGAAGGATTGGAACTATGCTTGATCTCGAAAAAGATCTCCGTGAGGAGGTTAGGATTCATGTTTTCGACAAAACAAAAGTCCTTTGATCCGTGACGGAAAAATCCAGAAAAAGCTTCGCGGCATTCTTTTTCGAAGATAAAGCTGTGGTTCATCCGATCATCTTGTAGAATGGGCGTAGCTCCTTTCGCCGCGTTCCTTGACGAGAAGTCTTTCTGACAGATGCGCAATTCAGCGGGAAAGGTTGGGTGGTCCTGATTGAACGGCTACCAACAGATTAGTCAAGAGACCCAAAAATAACCAAGAGTGAAATTGGTTTCGAAGAATAGAGAATTGCTCACGAAAAATGGCTTTAAAGGCATGTCGAAGTCTATTTTTCCTTCCAGTAAAAGTTCTGTGTAAGCTCTTTTTGAAACCCAGAATTGGACACAGTGAGTTGTGATGGGTCTCTGTTGATGGAGCCAAAATAATCCGTATCCTTATTGAAATTAAGTAGCAAAATTCTTCTTTTGTTCATGGAAGATGAAACTTGTGGATGAAATCTCAAGGAATAATGATGCTACTCATAACCTTGGTTTGTAGAATTTATGGTTTATGGACTGTTGGAGTGGGAGGTTCTTGAGTTGAATAAAGCTCTCTTAAAATAGCCAAAATCTAGAGGAATGTGCTCGGACCTCCAGCCTCTGTTAAATTTTCAGACACACAGCAGGGGTGAATTCGAACAATGACTGGCATCTATTGTATTCTATTGTATTGAGAAGCCGTATGTAAGTTTGATGTGATTTTGGTAATTTTTTGTTGGTCATAATGCACAATATATGGAGGAGAACTTCTTCATGACAAGGAGTGACTAAAGTGCTTTCAATATAGAGAGCTAAACCTGGCCTGCTCAATATTACACGTGAACTTCAAAGGCATACTAATGGAGGTAGAAGAGTCCACGAAGTATTCGAGTCAATGTCAGACTGAATAAATACCTGTTATATACTTATTGCTGTTGAGTATACACGATTCCAGTTTGAATTCTCCTCATTCTGTATATCTATAGATCACTGGATGCCTCTACACTTTCCAGATCTAATCTTTCTTGTGTTATTCTCCTGATTCTTCGATCCTATAGCCAACACTCCGATCTATGTGGCCAAGTAGAGATATAGTGTTTGTTCAATGTAGCCAGAGCACTGAGTCCTTGATAGGGCCGAAGCAGTATACAACTTTTTAGCTTACTAGCTATGGATTGGGACACAAAGGATGCCAGTTTGAAACAAGATGTCTGTAATGAATTATTGCTCCAGAATTCATACGAATCGTACTTATTTCTTACTTCATCTTTGTACAGCAATCAGACAAATGCGCGATGAAAACACAAGGATATATTAATGAAGCATGTAATATACAAAGCCCTGAGTCAATGGTCCTTGTATAATACCTAACAATCCTCACTTCCTACAGCGATAATGAAACTTGAAATATCAAGGGAACGAAGCAAACAAACACGCAAACAAAGGCATAAGACAGATAAGATAATATTCATATCATACAAATACCAATTTTCTATTCCCACTCATCTACAACTCATCTTTCTTAGTTTTTGTATCCACCATCTCCTCCAACGTTCTACTTTTCGTATTTTTACCCTCCGCACTCTCGTTTCCATTCACATTAATTCCCTTTCTCTTCTTATCAACAGCGGCAATCTCATCGTCATACAATGTCCACTCCGGTACCTGTCTCCTTGCTCTATCCAACTTCGGTTCCTTTGTCAACGGATTGTTACACAGATCAATCGTTCTCGCTTCTTTGAGACTCTCGTCACTGCACCAAGTTTCACACCAAAGCCATTCTTGTGGTAAACTATGGATAGGAAGAACCTGTTGCATATGATTTGGCAGATCCTGATCCAAATTTGACAAACTATTTGGGTCTGCAGAGAGAGATTGATATTGTTGGCGGAGACGATCTCCTGCAGCAATCTGGCGGAATCGTCGGAGATCCACAACGTAAAGTGCACTGATATGGTATGGTAAGCCGCGAAGGAATTTCTCCCAGTAGCCTTGTTTCCAGAAACGGAAACCCTCCATTTCGGTTCTGCTATCGCACATAGGAGTGAAGCCGTATGGTGCGCCTTGAAGATCATGATTTACGAGCTCGATCATATCTGTACGAACGATTTGATCGGCGTCCACAAAGATAACCTTGTCTAGGGACAATGGGAAAAGAACATCCAAGAAGAGGATTTTGTAGCCCCAGATCTCACGCTGCTTTTCAGTTTGTCCTCGGAGCCAATGAGGCCATTTATACGTTACCATTTCGTATTTGAAGCCATATTCCGCGGCAAGATGAGGGATGAAATCTTTGAAAGATGGGGATAAAAATTGTTCAATGAACCAGAACTTTACCGTGTGCTTCGTGTTCTTCATGACACTGACCATCATGATATTCAGCATACGCTCATAAAGATGACCGCTAGCAACAGAAAAGATGTTGATCTCGGCCTGCTCTTCCACCGCTGCTGCAGCTTTAGTTTTGCTGCCTAAGATACCTTGCGCGAAGTTTAATCCTCGGGAGACATAATCCATTGCAGATTCAACCTTAGCTTCGAGGACATCTTCTCCTTCCATACCAGGCTTGCGAGAAAGGCGAGGATATAAAGTGGCTCCTTGAAAGCTCATGAGAACAACTTCTGTGGTATTATCACCAGGAACAGGCGCCCATCCCTTTGAGCCTATGCTATCAATTTTAAATATTTCGGAGGTTCTTCCACTCTGCAGATCAATCTTGTAAAATCCAGGATTAGCTTTGAATTGAAAGTATCCTAGGTTAGACATTATTATGGTATCGGCAAAATGTGGGTCTCTTTCGGTTTCTAGGATGAGCTGTGCTCCGCGAGGAGGACTTCCAGATGGCATGTCCCTCGAGTGACCTTCAATGAGAATATGTTCAAGCTCATATAACGCATCTACATCAGCCTTGATAGAGCTGAGTTTGATGTTATCTGGATCGTGGATAGAAACTTTAGGAGCGACTAGCCATGCTGGTGGTATATCCAACTTGACAGTCAACAATGCCTCCTGTGGCACACCGGTAAACGAGGCACCAGGGTCAATCAATGCACCTTCGTCGTCAAAATTAGGCTTTGAGTCTAGAACATATCTATAAAACCTCTTAACTGGAAGCTCTTGAAGACGTTCTTTGGGGTTTAAGAACATCTTAACATAGACTCCTTCAAGTTCAGATATAGCCTTCACAATTGGAACCCACTTCTGTCCTTGTTCACTAGCTGGATCGATAGTGACAGTCATATGTATGGTTGCAGTTGACGAATCCCCTGTTTTGATAGATGTATAAGAAGAGTTCCAAACGTCGAAAACACTGATTCTATTAGTTGGTGCCTGCTCAAATATGCCATCTGGTGTATCTGATACAGATGACAACGCAACCATCGAGGAGATTTTGGCACCGGCCAAAGGATCAGCAATCTTATCTGACAATCCAAGACTCTTCATAGCAGCATAAACAGGAGTTATACGTTTGGCACGTTCATATGAGATCAACTGCTCAAAGTCTTCTTGGTTAAGTTCGGAACCAGCAGGTATTGGCCCAACAAGCCGTCCATTAAGCAAGATTGCATTTTCACCTGGTGATAGGCCCGCAGCTCGGACCAATGGACCAGCTTCCTTCCAATAAGTCCTTGCGGAATCTTGAATCGTAAGATCCAATTCATGTCCTTCAGGGCTCACTAAACTAGGCAATATTTGTGCGTCCACAAGTGGTTTGTCTGACTTCTTCTGGATATGTGAAAACAAATAGGTGCTGAAATCCGCTGTTTTCATTTCACTGGGAGAATTATGGAGAATGGTAATCTCGAGAGCTGGAAAAGATTCCCGAAATGTAGCCGCAGATAAAAGAAGGTCCAAACCAGAAGCAGATGATAAATCTGCTACCAAAATCATGTGAGCCCAATCTTCCTTAGGAGATGCCGAATCTGATACAATCTTAGGCAATTTGGAAAGAACGTCGCTATGTTGCTTCGACAGAGTGGTAATATCAACTATCTTCAGATTCTTGTCGCTTTCCGGAACTATAAGAGAGTTTCGTCGTGGCGTTGCTTCGGAGAGGAAGAAGTCTGGGATGTAAGAATCTTGGGTAAATATCTCGTTGAAAACTCCCTGCTGAATAACTTGCAAGTCTGCAGTGAGTCGCTGAACCATTGCTTGCAACCAATTTTCGTCTCTGGGGAGCGCGACTCCATCTACGAAGATTGGTGGAAAGTCGCCGTTCGCAGAGAGTCTTGTGGTCCAGCGGCCTGCAGCATCAATTTGATCATTGTAATGATCTGACTTCAGTAAGTCTACAAGAGGAATTGCTATCTTCTCGGCTCGGGCCTCCCGACCCTCGATAGCGGCTTGGAAAGACTTTTCAGTAGGGCTAGCTGCCCCACTCATAACGGAAGCCTCAAGATAAGCAATAGCTCCAGAGAGTCCATAAACATCTAAAAGATAATACAAGACTCTTGTTTGCTCTACAGCGGCAGGAGAAGTGGTGATTGGAACAAGCCCAATATGAAGGACTAACTTCCTTTTGACGAAGCTTGCAAGTGTTTCAGCGACGAGCGCGACATCTTCTATTGTGCTGAAATCAACTGGTATAACCAAGTTGAAAATTTCCTTACGGACTGAGGGCAGCTGGCCAGGATATGTTCTTTGCAGTAAAGCGCCAAGAGTTTCGGGAAACTCTTGATACCTTTTGTCCTTTTCGATGTCATTCAACCACATGATAACATTACCTCCCTCAATCTCATCTCTCCAATCAAACCTTTGAACGTCTCCATCACTCTTAGCTTCGGAAATGCTAGAATGAGAAAGCAACTGAACCGCTTCAGGTCCTGTCATCCCAAGATCACGAACACCATTGATCAGTCTTCTTTCCTTTCGTAAGATATCGAGGATACTTATGGCATCAATCTGACGATCAATCATCTGTACACCATTCACCCACCATACGTTGATACCTGCGGGGACCAATTTGCCGCGGTTATAATTGTGCTCCGCAAAGAAGTCAGAAGAGACGTTGTGGGAAGCTATAGCACTGGAATGTTTTGGAAAGTCCTGTGAAAGCTTAACGAGGGAATCAAATGGTTTGTCACTCTGCATAATGAAACTAGATGCTTTGAGCCCCAGTGAAGAAAGTTCTGATGTGGATAGGGGCTTGAGATCAGCTACCTCCTCGTCTTCAAACTTGACTTTGGCCTCGGTCTTGGATTTCACTGTTCCCTCGTCATCTTTGCGGTCATCAATAACGATATAGTCAGTTCTTTTAAGAGCGAGCTCCACACCATAGCCCGGAATCATGAGAGGCTTATTCGAGCCAGCATCGATCGCTCGCCTATGACGGAGACGATAAGATGTTTTACCTTCACGGGCAGTTTTAACCAAGGTTTTGTGGAATAAACCAAATGTTGGTGATGTTATATCAGCATATAAGATGGAATGGGGTCCCGCAGGATTCCCGAGAACATAGTCAAATGGTAGTTCTTGTGTTTGTCTGTAAACTAATTATTAGCCGCTGATGATTTCACTCGATCACTCAAAACTTACGAATCGCCAGTCACTGTTCCATGAGGCTCATCCAATGTGGGAGAACAATACTGATGGCCATTGAAGAGTACCCATGTTGGACAGGATGAATCTTGCTCTGTCTGTATAGAAGCCTCTGCGGCAGTGTGGTAATATTGGAATTGTGCTTCAATACGCGGTGCAGCTACTCTCATTGACAATGCAAGCTTGTATGATGAAAGTGCCTCCGGATCCAGATGACCATCTTCTGTCAGAACTTCTATAAATTTGTCATATAGGTCTTTGTCGGTGGATGCTTTTGCAAAATAGCCGTCTGCAATCCGGTCAAGGAGAGGAAAGTACGAGGATACATTTTCTGTTGCTGCAGTTTCTCTACACGAATATCAGTATAGCTAGAAAGGTACTTTAGAGGGATACAACATACAGCAGCTCAAGGAGATATGGGGCTGAGGGAAAGGATGTTTGCAAGCCAACATTGATGGATGGGCTAGCGGAAACACAGATGGAATGAAGATATGTAGATGCCAATAGAGCTCCCGAGAGTCCCCATGGCAAAGTGAAGCCTCCCATCTTGACTGTGGAGTTCTAAAACCTTCGGCTGGGTGTTGAAAGACGCTCCTCTATGCAGTCTTTCATAGGGGAGCTTCCCCAAGCTAGAGATAAGGCTAATAAGGCTAACGATGGTAGACAACTCTTTGAAGCTGTTGTCCGCCTGAAGATCAAGACAAAAGAAACTTTACAATGTATTATCAAATTTGAGACATGAGTAGCATAAATATCATAAACAAAATCACTTGGAAAACTCCTTACTCGTTAGATATGAAGATGTTGTAGACGAGGCTGACTAGAATTGAGGTCTTATCGCATTCCCCTCAAGGGACAGATTTCCATAATCTAGAGCTCCAACCAAAAGTGGTTCAGGGATTGTTTCGAGCTCCTGTGGCTGGTGAAGCTTTTGGTGCTAATTGGGTGGCAGCCTTGTCAATTGAGTGTGTTGATGCCTTATTTTCGGGAAACAGCAACGTCGCATTTCACACGCTTCGATGTTTAATACCATATCCTCCTGTACTTTACCTTAATTTCAAACAAACCACCGGATATCTTTTCTTCTTACGTCTTTCTCCAGAATACTGTGCACTGTACTTGAGAAAGTGTCATATCAGGAGAAGATTAATTTAATTCGCCCAGTTACTTGATGCGCAACGTATAGGGCTGTTCGTCATTCAGAGCATCGGTCAACATGGCATCTAATTCCAATTCCTCCCCTACGATGCTGACGAAGGTATGTCGCGATCTCTTACCCTGAAACTGAGAAGCTCGTCCAATGGGGTTGTAATACTGACACGTATATAAGTTCGAGTCGAAATCTTCCAGAGCAAAGGGCATTGCTTTCCATCCTAAACGGTTCGTTCACAAATTCAATGCGCAACACCTATACCTAACTATATTCATAGGCCATGGATTCTAGTTTCTTTACATTCTTCGACCATTCAGCTATGGGATTATCGCATGGGAACATTGATTGATAGATTTGAAGAGCATGATGGGCCAGTTCGAGGAATTGACTTCCACAAGACACAACCCCTCTTTGTCTCCGGTGGTGATGATTACAAGATCAAGGTCTGGTCATTGCAGACTCGCAGATGTCTATTTACCTTGAATGGTCATTTAGATTATGTTCGCACAGTTTTCTTTCATCATGAGCTTCCTTGGATCATTTCCAGTTCGGACGATCAAACTATTAGAATATGGAACTGGCAGAATCGCTCTCTAAGTAAGCTGGGAATGGATCAACATTGTATTCGCATACGATACTAATATTATTTTCAGTTTGCACAATGACCGGCCACAATCATTACACGATGTGCGCTCAATTCCATCCCAAAGACGATTTGGTAGTTTCTGCATCCCTTGATCAATCGGTTCGAGTTTGGGATATTTCAGGCTTGCGAAAGAAGCACTCGGCGCCAACTTCGATGACTTTCGAAGACCAGATGTCAAGAGGGAACCAGGCCCAAGCAGATATGTTTGGAAATACCGATGCTGTAGTCAAATTCGTACTCGAAGGACACGATAGAGGTGTGAATTGGGTAGCTTTCCATCCAACCTTACCTCTGATCGTATCTGCTGGTGATGATCGACTTGTGAAGTTATGGCGAATGAGCGAAACAAAGGCATGGGAAGTCGATACCTGCCGGGGGCATTTCCAAAACGCATCTGGATGCTTATTCCACCCTCATCAGGACTTGATCTTGTCAGTTGGCGAAGATAAAACTATCCGAGTTTGGGATCTCAATAAACGTACATCAGTGCAGTCATTCAAGCGAGAGAATGATAGATTTTGGGTCATTGCAGCTCACCCTGAGATAAACCTTTTCGCTGCTGGACACGATAATGGTGTCATGGTATTCAAACTTGAGCGAGAACGTCCTGCATCTGCCTTCTATCAGAACAACCTCTTTTACATCACCAAGGATAAACATGTCAAATCTTACGATTTCCAAAAGAATATTGAAAGTCCAACACTATTGACCTTGAAGAAACTCGGAAGCCCTTGGGTCCCACCTAGATCACTTTCCTATAATCCAGCCGAAAGAGCTGTCTTGGTCACTTCTCCTGCAGATGGCGGTTCATATGAACTCATCAATCTTCCTCGAGATGGAGCGGGTTCAATGGATTCGAATGACACAAAGCGAGGCCAAGGTACTTCTGCTGTTTTTGTAGCACGAAACAGATTCGCCGTTTTCAATGCTACAACTCAACAAATCGATATTAAAGATCTTTCCAACTCCACAACCAAGACCATCAAGCCTCCAAATGGAACCACCGATATCTACTTTGGTGGAACCGGTAATCTTTTGCTGATCACCCCCACTGCCGTTCATTTATATGATATCCAGCAGAAGAAAGCAACCGCTGAACTTGCTGTATCGGGTGTCAAGTATGTTGTCTGGTCTAACGACGGTTTATACGCAGCTCTCTTGAGCAAGCATAATGTCACGATTGTTACAAAATCTTTAGAACAAGTCAGCACCCTTCACGAAACCATCCGCATCAAGAGTGCAACCTGGGACGATGCAGGCGTTCTTCTTTACTCGACCTTGAATCACATTAAATACACTTTATTGAACGGCGACAATGGTATTGTTCGCACTCTCGATCAAACCGTCTATCTTGTCAGAGTCAAGGCACGTACTATGTACTGTTTGGACCGAAGCGCCAAGCCAAAGATTCTCAATATTGATCCTACTGAGTATCGTTTCAAGCTTGCCCTTGTGAAGCGAAACTACGAGGAGATGTTGCAGATCATTAAGAATTCCAGTCTGGTCGGTCAAAGTATCATCTCTTATTTGCAAAAGAAGGGCTATCCAGAGATTGCTTTACAATTCGTACAAGATCCACAAACTCGATTTGAATTGGCAATCGAGTGTGGTAATTTGGAAGTCGCTGTTGAGATGGCCAAGCAGTTAGACCGACCAAAGTTGTGGTCCAGATTAACAGCGGAAGCCTTAGCTCACGGTAATCACCAGATTGTCGAGATGACATATCAGAAGTTGCGACAATTTGACAAATTGTCGTTCCTGTATCTGGCCACTGGAGACGAAGCAAAATTAACGAGAATGGCCAAAATTGCGGAACATCGTGGCGACTTCACTGCCCGTTTCCAGAACGCTTTATATCTCGGAGATGTTCAGGATAGGATACAGATGTTCAAGGAGATTGACCTTTGTAAGTTTCCATTAAACACATCACTACTCACATACGAAATACTAATCCAGATTAGATCCACTTGCTTATATGACCGCGAAATCACATGGCCTTACAGAAGAATGCGAATCAATTCTTGAGGCTACTGGCCTCACCAAAGATCAAATCACATTGCCTACCCTCGGATCGCCACTTACCCCTCCCAAGCCTGTCATCCCTACCTTCAAGGCAAACTGGCCAACAAAGGCAACTTCGCAATCTTTCTTCGAGAAAGCCCTCCTTGGTCAGGTCGAGGGACTCTCTCTAGAGGACGAACCTTCCGCTGTTGCAAACGGATTCGGTTTTGACGAAGCTGGAAATGATGAAGCCAAGACTGGTGCTCTTATTGAGGCCGATGATGATGATGAAGACGCTGCAGGATGGGATATGGGTGATGATATCGTCCCCGAGGTTGAGAATGACTTTGTCAATGTCGATAGTGCAGAGGCTGGCGCTGGTAGCAGTGAGGCTGATTTATGGGCTCGCAATTCTCCTATCGCCGCTGATCATGTTGCTGGCGGCTCTTTCGAAACTGCAATGCAATTACTCAATCGTCAACTTGGCGCCGTCAACTTCGAGCCTTTGAAACCTAGATTCATGGAAATTTACCAAGCATCAAAGACTTACCTCCCAGCGTCCGCAAGTCTTTCGCCTTTGGTCAATTATGTCCGACGAACAGTTGATGAGACAGATCCTCGTAAGGTTCTTCCTATCATACCACGAGATATTGAATCATTAGCAACCATCGACTTACAGAAAGGATACGATGCCATGCGACAAAATAAGCTTGAAGATGGCGCTACTATATTCAAGGGTATCCTTCATGCTCTGCTTGTGAACGCTGTCTCAACCGCTTCCGAGGTATCAGAGGCAAAGAAACTCATCACGACAGCATCAGAATATAGTATAGCAATGGCTATCGAAATTTCAAGGCGGAAGATTGGTACTGCTGATGAAATTTCAAAATCACCGGAGAAACTCAAGCGCAGTTTGGAATTGTCAGCTTATTTCACTATTCCCAAGTTGGAGGTTGTTCATAGACAATTAGCTTTAACGAGTGCGATGAAATTGGCTTTCACCAGCAAGAACTATAACTCCGCGTTGAGCTTCGCCAACAGGATGTTAGCAAACGGTGGAAGTGCCAAGGTTCTTGAGAATGTAAGCAGCTCCCCATCACGATTTAATGACATCAACTGACAAGATTTTTAGGCTCGTAAGATCAAGGCCAATTGTGAGCGCAACCCCAACGATACCCATGAGATTGAGTTTGATCAATTTGCTGAATTCGATATCTGTGCTGCCTCACACACACCAATTTACTCTGGCTCTCCATTCGAAGTTTGCGCATTCGATGGTAGCAAATATCAAGCTAAGTATAAGGGTACTGCCTGTGCAGTATGTGGTGTCTGTGAGGTTGGTAAGAATGGAAGTGGATTGAAACTTGTTGCGTAAGTGCAATGGTGGCATGGATTTAGGGTGGTGCAGGATGATTGCGATATCTATTGGTTGAGGTGATAAAATTCATATTGGAGTTCGAGGAAAAATTATGCCGTTAAATTAGTTGCTGAATGTAGAACGTTGTTCTTGACTGCTCAGTTACAAATGAAGATTATGTAGTTGTATTCCAAGTTTAGATGATGATTGCTGATGTACAAAATTGTGCTTGTCGAGTGGCATAGGTCTGACTGTCTGGGTAGTGAACACAACCTCAGAGAAAGATGTCTCTGGAACCGAAATCTTGAGATCCTATGATTGGTTGGATCATCTGGAATACTTCTTAGAAAATTAGATTAGAGCGAGTCCTACACAGGAGCAACACTCAAGCTCACAACAATCGAACCAACGAATCTGGGTTGGAGTTTGACGGGTTCAATGGTAGCACTGGCGATGCTGAAATTCTTGGGCAACATGATTCCCATTTCAAATTTCTAATCTCACTTCGTTGCCTCTCCGTTTTCACATGATGCCACTCTCACAAACCTTACAATGCTCTCTATATCCCATTTCTTCAATACATTGATGCTCGTTATCTTCTCTTCCCTCATCTCTTCCTTCTCTTAATTTCACTTTCTCCAATCCATCTATACAGCCATACCGCAAGCCCAAATTGTCAAACAAACTCGACAATCTAAACCAGAAAGTTACGCCCTGCGCAAGAGAGGCGATGTCTCTCCCGCAGCAGCTTCTTCATCTAAATTCGCTTCTCTCCCTGCTAGTCCTAAATTTACATTCAGTTCGGATTTCCGACTTGTTTTGAGATCGTAAATAGCGAAGGCGAGAGTAGAATAGAAGAGGAGACTATTATGGGGGTGAGGGCGGTTAGATTAGTTTTGGATGGGGTGTAGATTTATTGTTAAGATTCCATGAAATAGCACAGAAGGAAACCCAAACGAGAGTGATATGGTAGAAATAAAAGAATAAGTGAACGAACGTAAAAGAAGGAGGGGGAAACACATACGGTAAACCAAGAAAACTAATAATCGCCTGTGCAATGCGGGGCGTTCGTGATTGCGGTTGATTATAGGAGTTATGGACGGGACCAAAGATGCTATCCTATTATTAAATGAATTTTGATTAGCTCGGGAGTTTTACCACCTAGTACAATTTATACAAATTGCTCTTCTCCCCTGCTCTCTTCGTCTTTTTTCATCCTCACACAGACTCTCAGAAGCAAAAAAGTAAAACTTACAAAAAGTAACCAAAGCCAAACCGCACTCGCAAAACCGCTCTTTGCGACTTCTAACCAAACCATAAATTCTTTACTGATATCCCCACTATTTCCCCCTCGTTGAGTGATGATAATGAACAATATTGAAGCGGAGAAAAAGGCGTTTGAGAGGGAATTTCTAGAATCTTTTATTAGTTATCATGGAGGAGAGAGACACAAGGGAGGATCAAAAAATGAAAAACACAATATCCATAGAGATGGAGTAAGTAGACATACACGAATTCATAAATGGTAAAATTAGCATCTAGCGTTAAACACCAGAATGTGAATACTCCCGCGTGTATTCATCACGGGGAACGCGATGAGTGCTTGGAAGACTCCGATCGTGTGAGCCATGTTTTGGCCGAGGGAGCGGGGTGCAGGACGGGGAGGAGAAGGGGTGGGGGTAGAGAGTCCATGGTGGAGGAATCGCGTTGAATGGCAGAGGCGGGGCGTAGGATATATCGATGATTCGTCTTAAAGGAGAAAAGATGTTATAAATCCCAGATGACACAAATACAAAATGATAGTTCAAAAATCGCGCGAGAAAGGAAAGAAATTGATGGTTTTCGTCTACGCGAGTATGATATATGTACATATTCCACAATCCCTCGTTTTCAATCTCAATCTCGCGTCTTGCCAAGTAAAGGAAGCATAATTTACATGAAGAAGAACAGGGGGAAACGGCACAGCCGATGATATGGGAAAATGTGGTAGCCTGATGCTCGGGTAACGTGATTGGCGCTTATGAAGGAGCCTGATCTCGGGAGTGTGTGATTGGTTTATATGATGAAGCCTAGAATATACGTACGAAATGGATAGACTGGTGAAACCGATTGTATGTATTAATTTCGGTGGTATTGTAATTATTGTATTGAGAAAATTTTGGGCTCAGAAGGAATTGTCTGCTAAGTGAGTGGAATTCGTCTGACATGAAAACTTTCTTATCAAGCAAATTGCATTGCGATATATAATACAATTCGAATACCTTTTGGAGTCAGGATATTTAACTAAATACAGATGTTCCTTCTTAAGGTCATTCCCCCAAAGATTTAATGTCTGTTGACATGCGAGGTGTTTTTCCATCTTGATGCTGGTGATATTATCGGCAATATCCTCCAACAAGCTTTCATCCGACGGCTCATTAACTGCAGAGTTTTAGCAATGCGAGTATTAAGAATATAACGTTCCAATTTTTCCATCATTCAAAAAATTTCATGCTCAAAGAGCTTCAACTCCAGCTGCAATTTCGTCAATCTCATCATTACCCCCCTCCACAAATTTATAGACACCCAACTGTCGCTTGTTAAAACACGTGCTAACGAAAATCATCTCTTCATTCGTGATAGTAGGTTGTACTTTTTTCGGTGTGCCACTCAGTCGTCTCTTATTAAAATAGGAGCTTAGAAATACCAGACCTCCATCTCTTCTACCAGGCTGAACTGCGCTGGCATAACATAATTGAGATTTGTTGGTTGGGTTTGGCCATTTGGGAATTTCGATGTTAATGGATGCGAGGACTTTAACGCTCCAGATGCTATCCTTTCGTTCTACTTTTAGGATTTTTGCGCCGACTTCCATGCATGACGCTAGTACTTGGAATGAAATATCGTCGCTGGACTCAATTCTGGATTCGTTTTCGGTTGGTCTGGGATATTCGTGGAGGAATTCAAGTCGGTATGCTCCACCTCCAACATCCAAATCTGCTACAACATCGATTGGTGTTTCCTCTGCAAGCTGATCGTACGTTACTGGGCCGTGGGACCATTCCATGACAATGACTCTGACTTTGTTGTCATAACTACCAGTTAAGAGAATCCATCTTTTACCCCCGCATGGTAATGGTAAAATAGAGATAACAGCAGCATCATGCCCCGAGTATGACGTTTGTAAATTCAAATCAACATGGTTATCCCTATTACGGGGATTTCCTAGAATACAGGTTCGGAGTTTCGAATCATCGCCTCCTGAAAAGATCCCGTGGAAGTTTTCGGAAGATGTGTAAGGATGACAAGCCCAATAGCAACAATATGCATATTGAGGCTCCTCGCCAGAATATGGAATTTTCAAGGAATGCAATGATACTGGCGGTTCTTCCTTTCTCATGTGTAAGTCCGAACCGTGTATCTTGCCGTATATAGCGCCAGTAATGTTAAGTATCTGAACGACTCCGGTTGAAGCTGTTACAGCTAAAGATAGGTAGCCATCTGTGGATGTTGAAGGACACCATGCAAAATAGGTGATCAAAACGGAATCATCAAATACTTTCCATGTATTGACGTGTTCGATATCGGGAGAAGTATCCTCATTAGTCGTTATTTTGAAGAGAGATATTCTGCCCGTACTGGAGGAAACTGCAAAATAATCTTGGTCGGTGGGACAGAAGTGAAGATCATAAATCGCACCATATGGATATGGACGTGATTGGCAAAGGGTCCTAATCATATCAGAGGTGACAAGAAGGACATAAGCTCGCGAATGATGCTTACAAGGAACCATCCTCAAGATGATATAGCATTACACTCCCATTTCTTTTTTGGAGAGTCGATGGAGGTTCTGATTGGTCTTTCGATTCTTCCGAAATAACATCGCTATCTTCCACAAAAACCAGTGGTTCGTGAGAATAATCGACTAAACTCAAAGGAGCGGAAGAGATTATTCCTTCTTTATTGGGAAAAGAGTCTGTTTTCACAACAACTTCACTCGAAGCCTTCTCAACATTTACCCATGAGTCTTCGTCTTCCTTGTCTAACTCATAGGTACCAATCACGAACCATGAAGGGTTATTTGGCCAAAATTCTATGCAACTTGGAGGGAGGTCCAAGAGATCAGAATCAAGGACTTCGATCTTTGAGGCCATTTTTGATTGATTGATGGTTTTTTGGCATGGAGGAGTCGTTTCTCATGAAAGATTCCCCTAGCAATATAGTGAGTGCAATGAGAGAAAGAGATGTCTGTTCTAAATGTTTCGTTTCTTTTTTTTTATGTTGATCTTGTCTCAAGGTTTAAATGTTTCCAAGGAAAAGTATTGTGAATTCAAGCCACATTGCACTGCACCGCCACCACATGTGATGAAGTCACCAGAAGCCCTGGAGGGTTTAATTGCGAGACCTCGGGATCTAGAACAACCTTGGAAGAAGTCACAAAGTCAAAAAGGATTAGTAGGTACTAGGTAGGTACCCAATGGATTCTCTTTTGCGCATCAATCCTCATCCTTCCTATATATCCCGCTCGCCGCCTCAATATATTCCTCGAATGTATTGAGGGGCAGCGGCGGATCGAGGCACAATAAGTACCACACAATGTTCGCTTCGTTTCCATTCCTTTCATAACCATATCGCCATTTATACTACGTACTGCTTCTTCACCAAACATCTACAAACATCTACGAACCCCTGTGGTTTGCTATGCATTCGGGTGTTTGCTTCCTCCATCCCCGGAGGAAAACGTATGCAGGACATGTTTGCCGTTGACAGGTCTAGGGGATGAATACTTCTAGGTGGAAATGTCATTTCAATATGGACTTCAATATCAATAACTAAGTAGGTATCCCCAAACTCCAAAACATCGGAACCAAGCACCAACCATCAAACATTCGAAAGTTCTACAAGCTCAATATCTCAATTGACTTAAATCACCTCTGCTTCTCGTCCTAGAAAGCAAGATTTGGATGCCCATCAAAAGACAACATTCTGTGGTCCGTGCATAACCTTCCTTGAAGTGAATTCCCCTCAACACATCTTCCGTCCAATTTGTTAATTGGTACATCTCTTTCCATACATATCTTAATACTATTACTTTTATCTATTCAATATTCATTGATCCAGTGGTCATATAATACCCGCTTTACGTGTACACATCAATAATTCATCTACGTGTTTCTCCAATTTCCAACTTCAACTTCACTCACTTGTCACCCGAGAGTTCGTGTGGGAAAGTCTCTTCCAAAAACATCATGGCGAATGGAAAAGAAACCAAAGGATTAGAAAACGAAGGTTATCTATCAGATGAATCAGACTTCTATGGTAATTCAGCCATGGTGCCTCATCTATCCCACTGCTAACCCTCACATTAGGTGATCCTGAAACCAAAGCGTCCTTTGAAGAACGTGCTGCAGACTTCGAAGCTACAGCATATTGGAAAAGCCATCAACCAACTTTAACGGAAAAAGCAGATTCCAATGTTGCCCAAGCCCTTGCAAATCCGGAATCCAAAGCAACTTTGTATAATCCGTATGCAGGTCAAGCATGTGCATGGCAACTTGATGAGAGTATTGATGATTTCTTGCGACGAATGCCACCAAGAAGTACTGAAGTTACTCCATCAACTCCGTGGATATATGTTACCAATCCTTTCCGAAAGGTTCCAAAAGGTACTGCGGTAAACGATGAAGCCCCTCCTGGAGAACATTCCGAGTGAGTGATACTGGATACCAAGACCAAGGGAATTTGGAGAAGCATATTTCACATACTAATCTTGTAAATAGCTGGGCGAGGTGTGTAACCGAGGGGAATCGTTTACTTGACGAACTGATCACTATTCGAAATACCATCGAGAAAGAAAACCCAAAGAAGTCCACAGTTGCAATCGATCGGATGATAAATAAAGAGAAAGAGATCCTTGTCCAGAAAATTCTAGATACAGCTATTGATTCTGGATGTACTAGTGGGAAGGCATGTGTATCTCGCTTATGTTGTTGCACCGGACATCTTAGCTGCTTACCCCTCTGTTTAGTGTCCGAGTAGTTCTCGGATAGCCCTCAATACATATCGGATATTTACATCCGAGTCACCAGACATTCCAATTTTCCCTCTCTACCATGTCCACGTTTGAACTCTAACATTAACTCTTCCTCAGTGGATGATATTTTCTCCTCCCTCCGAAGTAGACGAAATCTGGGCCGCAATTGCCAAGGCCACCTCCACCAATTCTCTCGGTATATCCGCTAAAGTAGCACCCAGAGATGGAATGGGCCTGCTTCAAAAATCACGGCTCGTATGTATCTACACCGAAGATTTCTCAGACAAGATGGATGTGTATCGAGTCTTGAAAGCCATTCGAGAATTAGGGTTGGTTGACCGGACTCTAAAAGGCGCGATCTATTACAAAGCCGGTAAGTAAGCCTTATATATCTCTCTATATCCTATCAAAGAGCTAGACGAGGTTGCGTTGGTGGAACGAGATTGACCATTGGGACACTAGATGTATACACCTACCTCGAACTCTCCTCCAACAATCCCTACGATATCAAAGCCTCTCTCTACAACTCCTTTGAATTTTTCAAAAATCCTCCTCTTCCTCCTTCCACAGCCGCTGGATTAAGATCTCACGCTTTCAAAAAGGAAAATGGGAAGGTGGATTCGTTCTTTCGGAAAATCAAGAAGGAACCAAGTGATTTGGCTCTGCATCAGGTAAATTATGAATAAGATGCTGGGTTGGTTGAGAAATTGAGGGGTGAGAATTACGGTCTGATCTGGCTTGAGGATGCATGTGACGATTTTTGAGAAGAGAATGCTCAAGGGGTATCAACACGTTTTCCTTTTTCCCAGCGCTCTGAGGACCTGGAATTGTGTTGAGATCAATCACAATCACAATGATACTACCATGAATGTTTTCCCGACACGATGTTAGTAAAGCTAGCTACAGCGAATCAGCTCGTGATTAGGAATATCTTCTCCCAGAGAGTTTCTCATTCAGAAATCTAGCTAGAATATCAGTGTAGCTTTAGGGAAGTAAGCAAGCAAGCAACATATGCATTTTACCAAACCCACATACAGTATTCAATAACCTCAAGCGAACAACCATTTCCTTTCTTCACTCCACGATTAATCATGAATAATCAGGCCGGATTCGAATTTTGAATAGATACCTATAGATACCTATAAAGATTTGTGTATCTACACAAATAACAATCTCCATAGAAGTAGAAACCTAGCTACTAGCTACTAGGTACTCACTCGCCATCACCAGTTATCGGCTCGCTATCTCGAATACAAAGTTTCTAGAGTAGAAGAATCTATCATGAGGCTATGTAGTTTGTATTTTGCGTTTGTGATACGTACCTAGGTATGTATTTATAGGAAAATAGAATGCAAGAGGATAGATAGATTAAAGTAGATGAGATGGGTTGTAGAGAGAAGATAGTGAGGTGGGGTTTGGGTTTTGTGTTGAGGTTTATATTTATATATTTCTTTCTTTCTTTTTATGGGGTACCTACCTACCTACCTACCTACTTACCTGGGTATCGATCTATCTATCTATTATTTGGTGAGGAGAATGATATGAAATGAGCAGCTACCTGGCGTCTTTAAAGGAGGCATCGTTCTGAAATTCCCGGAGTTTGATTTAAAGAGTCGAGTTTGATGAATGGAGTGTTCAAATTTGAAATTTACAGATAATTATTTTCAGTACAAGCTGGTAAGATTGGAGTTGTCTAGTATCTTACTGTATCAACTGGTACAAAGATCCCTTAAGGATAGTGAATAACCCTTACTTACTCTTTTGGTCGGTTATCAAATTTCTTCATACAAAGATGATAGGGGCGGGCCCGTATCTGAACTGACTATCTTCTTCTTCCTTGCCATCGCCGTCTCAGGAACTATTCTTGACTGACAAGTTGTACGGAAACCCTCTTTTATCAGTTAACCGCATGTTGGTGCTGATGAGTTGGGACAAGGGTATAAGACTGAATGCAGAATCCCATCATGTATCCTCAGCATTTCTCCCCTTGTCACCGGGACCCCATATCACTACCTCTGTTTCGTTCCCATCCCTACCTCCAAACCGCCCTTACTTTGCGATAGTACTAGACGTTCGAAGATTGGTCTTTCACCATCAATAGGTGTTTCATGTTCCCTCACGAATAGACCTTAAACATAATCATCATCCCTTCCCTCCACCATTCCACTCATGTTGCCCACCCTCTTCAAATGCAGCACCAATCTATATGCACAACTCCCATTCAAATAATATCTGTTCAACTTCTTACTCCTCACAAATCCCAATCGTTCATATAATCTCATTGCGGCCACATTTCCCTCTTCGGTTTCTAGAACTATTTCGTCTGCTCCTCTGGCAGCCATCGCATCAATGGCCAATTTTACCAATTTGGTTGCGATGCCCTGACCGCGAAATGAGGATGAAACTGCGAGCATGGCTATATATCCGCGGAGGGTGGGTGGGGAGTGTGAGGAATGGGTTTCGAGTTTGGCGATAAGGATGCCGTGGAGAGGAGGGGTAGTTGTGGGGGTTAGAGGGAGAGAGGGGTCGAGTGCCTGGGGAATGTTAGTTGTATTTGGAAATGAATCAATTTATTGATTGTTTGTCTTTTGGGGGAAATGAAAAGGGAGGAATACCATAAAGCACAAATCTCCCCACTGGTATAGAAAATATCGATACACATAGATACTATAGGGTTCGCTCAAATCTTTGGATATCAGGGCTCGAATGGAGGGTAAATATTGTTTTTCGAGTGAATGCTCATATTGTATATATCGTAGTTCGGCTGGTAAATCTTTGTTGCTTGTAGATTCAGGTGTTATAGAGCTGATTTCTGAAGCCATATTTGCAGAAATTATCGAAATGGTTGCTCGTGAGGTCTCTACTTATGTTGGATGTCTTGGGTATCTTGTGATGCATGGGATGAATGAATCTTGATGGAGGGGTGGAGGGGTGGAGGGGAGGGGACGACGGGACAAATGATGATGATAATGATCCGATAGGTTGGACTGGCTCACTGGAACTGGCCGCTCCTGGATAAACTTCGGTAAAATATGATTGAGTGTCTGAAATCCTGAAATCCTGAAATCCTGAAATCCTGAGATGTTTTGGGGGAAAGTTTTTGTTTCTTTCTTCACATGTAAAAATACCTCATGTATCCCCTGTCAATCTTTATTTTTAACCAATCAAAAATTAATATGAGAACGGAAAACATTAAATTCCGAACAAGCCGCTAAGCACGCAAACAATTTAGATCAATGCGATTACGTAGCTTGGCAGGTTCAAGTTAGAAGGATCGATATAATCGATCCCAAATTATTTGTGAACAAAAAGTTCCCTTTCTTCATATTTCGACTTTCCATTTTCTGACAATGAAGAGATGACTTGATATCTATTTGCTTCTTCTCATTCTCTTGCTCACTCTCTCTCTCGCCATAAATTCTTAACTTCGCTCTCTCATCATGTCCCTTTTCCGCCGCCTATTCCTCGGGACTCCGACGCCATCCCCCTCCCCCTCTATTCCAGCAACCCGTTCTTCTTCCCCCTCAAAAGGCGAAGAGGTGCGTCTCGCGCCCGTAGTTCGAGTCCTCACACATAAAGAACGGAAACATAGAAAGCGGCGCAATACATTTATATTTTTCCTCGGTGGACTTTTTGGCTTGGTGATAGCGGGGTTTTTCGCGGGCAAGAATGATTTACTCGAGTTGCCGGAAATGCTGGAGGGGATTACGATGGATAGTCTGATGGATGTGTTGCCTGCGGGATTTGTGAAGGATGCAAGGGATCTGGCTGTAGGTGCTGGCCTTTCTGTATTGTATCCCTCTTTCGGTTATAGGGGAAAGTTGGGTATGGGAAGGTTTCGGGTTAAATGTGAGGCTAATGAATGTTTGTTTGTAGAAGGGAGAAAGGGAAGCTGTGAATTATGATTCATTCTCTGTGGGTTTACATCTCAAGTCGCAGGGAATTCTTGCACATCATCCAGTCATTATGGTTCCAGGTGTCATCTCGACGGGGTTGGAATCTTGGGGTACGACTAATGCTTCACGACCTTATTTTCGCAAAAGATTGTGGGGAAGTTGGACTATGATGAGAGCTTTAGTTGCCGACAAAGAAGGATGGAAAAGACATATTATGTTAGACAAGCGTACTGGACTGGATCCTCCCGGAATCAAATTGAGAGCTGCGCAAGGATTTGACGCTGCCGATTTCTTCATAACGGGATATTGGATTTGGAGTAAAATACTGGAGAACTTGGCGACGATTGGTTACGATCCTACGAATAGTTACACGGCGGCTTATGATTGGAGATTGTCGTATGCGAATTTGGAGGTGAGAGATCAATACTTCACAAGATTGAAGACGCATATCGAATTGGCCAGTAAAATTTCAAACAAAAAGGTGGTCTTGGTTTCGCATTCTATGGGTGGTCAAGTGCTGTTCTATTTCATGCATTGGGTAGCATCTTCGAGTGGCGGAAACGGTGGAGATGATTGGGTTGATAAATATGTTGATTCTTGGATCAATATTAGTGGATGCATGCTCGGAGCTCTCAAAGGATTGCCTGCTGTGCTATCAGGAGAGATGAAAGATACCGCGCAACTAAATGCATTTGCAGTTTATGGCCTCGAAAAATTCCTCAATAAAGAAGAACGAGCCGAGCTCTTCCGAGCCATGCCAGGAATCTCTTCCATGCTCCCAATTGGAGGCGATGCTGTTTGGGGAAATGCAACTTGGGCACCAGATGATACTCCAGGTCAGGAAGTCAGCTATGGACAATTCCTGAATTTCAAAAACCAAAATACATCAACGGGGTATCGAAATCTTACGGTATCGCAATCTCTAGACTATCTATTTAATACCACGGAAGATTGGTATATTAAGGCAGTCAAGGGTAGCTATTCGCATGGTGTAGCCCATACTACAGCTGAAGTGGAAGCAAATGAAAAGGATCCAAAAAAATGGATCAATCCACTTGAAACACGATTACCTCTCGCGCCAAATCTGAAGATTTATTGTTTCTATGGTATGCTGTTCTATCATCAAAGCTTTTCCTTTACCAATGCTAATATTCAACAGGTATCGGTAAACCAACTGAACGTGCTTATTTCTACCGTCACTCGGATAATCCCCTTTCGTCCCTCAATATTACAATCGACACCGGTTTATCCCAAGCTAATATAGATCACGGCGTGATTCTTGGCGAGGGTGATGGAACCGTCAATCTACTCAGTGTCGGTTACATGTGTAATCGTGGCTGGAAATATCATCGCTATAATCCAGCAGGTATAAAAATTAAGACTTACGAAATGCCTCACGAACCAGATCGTTTTAGTCCTCGTGGAGGTCCAAATACCGGAGATCATGTGGATATTCTGGGAAGACAAAGCTTGAATGATTTGATTTTGAGAGTAGCGGCAGGTAGGGGCGAGCAAATTGAGGAAATGGTTGTTAGTAGGATTGCGGAGTATGCGGCGAACGTAGAGATTGGGGAAGAAGAGGAGTATAAAGTTAAAGGACAAGAGGATGATGGCAAAGAGGAGGAGAAGAGGAGAGGGAGAGTCAGGGACAAGGTTGAAGAGAAAGCGGAAGAGGTGTTCGAGACATTGGAGAGGATTGTGGCCGGGAAGGATGGGGATAAGAAGGGAAATAAAGATGAACTGTGATAGAGGAGCACTTGTGCTCATCTTCCTTTGCGGTTGGGTCGGGATTGGGAAACGGAGAGGGTTGATGATTGTATATACAAATGATACAACACATGATATCATACGAAACGACTTAGAATATGAAGTCGCATGGGAAAGGGTCGGAGTTGGGATCGGATTCCAGGCGTTTTAGACGGAAGATGGAAGAAAGTGCGTTTTTTACATAGCCGCACCTTAAATTTGAACACAAAAGTATTGTGTATATCGCAGTTCTTTTAATACGCGTTTGTTATCAGATGAGCAAGGAAGTCCGAGGGGATGAATGAATAAATGTAGTAGTGATAAACTCGTACTAGCAACCAATCGTTTAGCGAGCAGAAAGAACATTTTTTCCCTCCTTTTCCGGTTGGTGGTGATTTTCCAATCATGAGTATATATTCTTTGGTAATTCGGTTCTGCTGTTATTTGTGATCGTTCATATTCGGCACTCGTAGTCTTGTAGAAATGTGGTTTCCTGACGTAGTTCGATAGTTCGATATCTCGAATTTGTGAGAGGAAAGATGTATTGAATACAATACATCGAAATTGCTGAAACTTTCTGAAAATACTCGGGCGCGGGATCTCTGCATATCTAGGCATCTATCTATGTGGACTACCTAGTTGTACCTAGTAGTACCTGGTAGTATACTTTACTCCTCCTAGTCAAATCCTCTTTCTTCTCTGTCCATTTCTCATGAGATCAAGTTCGTGGCTCGACTGCATCGCGGTTTCCGGATATGGTTTGGACAGATTAAGGAGGGAAGAGTAGAAGGGGATAATAGTGATGTACATGCTATTTCCACATTACATGAAGCAAGAACGATTTGGTGTGTTTATTTACTCAATTCATCGTATTTAAACCCGAGAGGACTTTGATTTTTTTCGTCTTTTCTTTTCTTTTCTCTCTTCTCATCACCAACTCATAATTCTTACTACTTATCCATAATTTATAGATTTACAATAGCAATAACCATAACATTCGTTTTCTTTATACAATTCTTGCTTCTGGCTTGTTGCTAAGGTAGTTTTGTTCTCGTCGACATTCGTTTTGGGATATAGATTTACTGTCTTATTCTTTACATCGGTGCATCACACGTTGAGAGTTTGTCACTAGACAGTCGATGGATTCGCAGCAGACTCAAGAGCATCAGGAGAATCAGGAAGTCAGAGGAACATTATCTCAAGCGTCTAACTCGGCGGAGGAAAGCAAATCTCCAGAGACAGTGGTGCAGTCGACGTCGAGAGAACACTCGCGACACGCATCTCTAGTGCGGTAACCACCACAAGCATCACACTCGCCTCAAAAACCTAGATGGCAACGCCGTCAAAGTCCCCCATTAGTCAGTTCCGTGGAGAGAACGATAATATAGGAATTGGAACCAAAGAAGAGGAAAAGGAACTGGTGCAAGAAACAGGTGATTGCAGCACAGAAGTGACTTCAGAGATTGATGAACAAGTTTCGAAAGACGGCTCCAGCGCAATCGCCACTGCTAGAACCACTTTCATAATCGGTGCTAGCTCCAGCTCCGGGTCCAGCTCTGGGTCCAACTCCAGGTCCAGTCCCAGGTCCAGGTTCAGCGTCAGCTCTAGTGCAAGCCACATAGCAAGTCTTGGAGCACCACCCAAGAAACGAAAGTATAAAAAACTAAGATCCGTTCTAAAAGCGATCAAAGAATATTGGAAGCCAACACCCAACCCACCACGTTACCCAGTACAGACGCGAACAATATGGGTATCAGAAGGGCCACCGACAGCGTTGCGACCAGCTCCAGTGCAGAAACGGCAGAGCAAGAGCAAACGCGTTCTGAGAGCAATAAAAGAGTATTGGAAGCCATCAGACAACCCAGTACCATCGTGGGCACGGGCACCAGCAGTGCCATCCCCTCCAACACGAGCCTCAGTGCGACCCCCAGTGCAACGAAAGCAGAAGAAAAAGAGATCAATATTAAAAGCGATCCACGATTATTGGAGACCTCCTCCACCTTGATTGCTCGGCAATGCGAAGATAAGGATCAGAATCCGTATGCGGGGGGTGAGGATAGATACATGCAGATGCAAGTGGTCGGGAGAGCAAGAAACGATACACATATTGCTCCTGAAGAAGGGCCATTTGTAAGTGAAAATATATTGTCAGTTTCATCAACTTCTACCATGACGATGGTGACTGCGTCGTCTACTAGTGCATCGATATCTCATAACGACTTACCTTCGGATTCAAGGACGACAATGACTACTATATTATCAGCCTCAATCTCTGCACTTGATATTCGAAATCTTGAGAGCGATTTTGATCGATCTTCACAAGCTAGTCTTGTAACTCCAGGCTCTTTAGCTCCTGTTCAATTTCTCCCAAATGAATCTAATTCATCCACTCAAGATGGCCGTGTAGCTCCAGGCTCTCTTCGTATGATGGTCGCAACATTCGCCCGGCCCGTCAGTAATGAGATTTCTAACAGATCAAATGGATATCGACCCTTGCTATTGGATAGAATCATGGATTTCGCTGATGTGGGCTCCCAAACAAACTTGAGAGAAGCAGTATCAATTCTCCAACAGCCGAATGAGGGACGCTCAGACACGGAAGAGGAAGAAGATAAGGGGTCAGGTTCAAATTCAAGCTGTGAATCTCATGAAGAAAACAGTGAGAAAGACGAGACATCGTCAAGTGATGATGATTGTCCTGAACCAGGGTCAGTCAATCGTCGTCAACGGGCACCACAAGATCGACAAGATAAAGAATATTCGGGATCTGGGGGAAGTCATGATTCGAACCCAGGTAGTGGGAATAGTAATGAAGATAGAGAGCCACCAGATCAATCGGATGTTGTTGCACGATCCGCGCAAAAGACCAATGATAAAAGCAGGAGCACACTCACAAAATTAGAGGCGGATAACAATATTGAAGAACTTCATGCCGATTGCTGGGGCTTGAATTCCCTCGGGGTAAAAGGACAGAAAAAAAGGAAAAGACGTGGTAATACCACTTCGGTTTTCTTTGGGGTTGGGTTTAGGGGTTTGAGTCTTGGTGTTGCTGCTTATGCATCCAATGGAGAGAGAAGAAAATTTGGCGAGAACAGCGAGAAGAAGGCGGAAATGGATGATACTGATGGTACCGATGATGCCGACGACGAAGATTCTGATTCTGGTATGAATGATAAGGGTCCTGCTCGTAAAGTTTCATTTTACGGCTTCGAGAAACTACTTCTGAATTGGGACAGATTGGAGTGTTCGAGGAGAGATTGAGTTCGATATGTATCAATGTAGTGGAACCTGTACAGCAAACGGAAAGCTGGTAGAAGTTGATGTTGAGGAAGTGGGATTGATACATATCTGTTCGATTAAGATAGTAGATGGGCGATTGTATGTATTGTCATGGTAGGGGGAAGAAGAATTGTGTGAATTGTATTTTTAGATGTTGATTAGAAGGTAGCATACGCCAGCGACTAAAGTTAGCACCAGATCATTAGCGAAATAGATCAGCTTTATACATCAAGCCTATACTCTTGTGCTTTCTTAGTGTAGTCATGAGAAGAGAATTCTTCTTAAATTCATATACAGTTGTCATGAGAAGAGAATTCTTCTCAAATTCATATACATTTTTCGAGTCGAGATTACCTCCCTCCATGCACAAATCTTCTTGATTTTGTTCCGAAACGCTGGATTATGCTGGATTGGCCATTATATCATACACCTCATCTTGTCTCATCTCATCATATATCATATCGTACACCTTCTCCCCATTCATATAATACATCCTCCCATTCCATTTCACAAGACCATCTCTTCCATGTTTTCATATTCGAACCTCTGCCCACTTCACCAGATCATAATATACCTTGCCACTAACCCAGCCCCAACTCCCTCTTTGTAGATTCCCGAATTCATTTTCAAGCTCCTGAACTCATTACAACTCTCCCTCTTCTCCTACCCACATCTTCCATCCCTCCAGCCCGTCCTCCACCTCTCTTCCCAGCGCTCGCAATCAAACTCCCTCTTCCCCAACTTCCGATTCACATCATTATGGGCCTCGCACATCCACTTCCCGAACTCGGCGCGACTTTCCGTGCGCACCTTGTTTTCGGCCATGTAGGATTGGAAATCGGAGGCGCAGGTCCAGCAGGGGTAGAGTTGGGAGAAGAGGCTCATGAAGGTGGAGATGTTGGTGCGGTCGGTAGGGGTGGGGGTGCTGGGGTACGAGGCAGACAGTGTGTGCAGGAAGGTCCAGGAGGCGCGGCCGAGGGTTTCGATGTCGGGGGGGCAGTCGGTGGGTGGGCTGGGCGTGCTGGGTGCGGAGGTTTGCGAGGTTTGGAGAGATTTGGTGGTGCTGGTGAAGGAAGCGAAGGAGTTGCAGGAGCGGCAGCTGGGGGAGGGAGTGTTAGTTGGGGCTTCCGTGGATGTAGGGGATGTGGTAAGATGTGGTTGAGAGGAGGGAGGGGAGGGGAGGGGAATTAGTATGTATGACTTACGGTTTTCCATCTTTTCCCAAGATTACACCTTTGGGATATTTTTTTGGAGGAGCGACCGCGCTCACGGCAGATGTATTTGTGATTTCATCCTGTGTATCGTCTGCCATTTTCACTTTTCTTATTCGAATAAAGGAAGAAGATTAGATGAAAGATATATGAAATCTGGAAAATGTACAAAAATGTCTAGATCCATTAATAATTGAAGCTCTGGTTTGTAAGAAAAGGAAAATGATCGGCCTTTTCCGCATTTTCCGCATGGGGGTACAGGGGTACAGGGGTATGGTTTAAGCTTAAAAGATTGACATGTCATTGACGAATAGCAAGAGGTGTGGTTCTGATAGCTTGGAGCAGAGGCTAATCGTCATTTCTCCGACATGTGCCCCGCAAGTGGGATGGATGGATAAAGTTTCATGTCCTTTTCACGATCGTGAGGTTTTGACGTTTGGATCTACAGAAATTACGACACGAAAGAATCTTGGAAGATAGGAGAGAAGGGAAATTGAGGAATGGAAAGAATGGGTAGAATACCGACGTTTTTATTGAAGACGAAGAGTGTGCCGAATGATGGGTACGAGGAGAGGTTTGAGGAAGTGACCTTTAATGCGATGAGGTATGGGGGAGGGGTGGAGGGGAGTGAAAGGGGGTTTGACCCGATTTTTGTGCCGGTATTGGAACATAGGTTTGTGGATGAAGGAGTGGATGAGGTTAAGAGGTTACTTAAGGAGAGGAGCATTGGGAATGAAGAGGGAAAGAAATACGGAGGCTTGATTTTCACAAGTCAGAGGGCTGTGGAATTATTTGCTAAGCTGGTGGAGGAGGGGAAGAATGAAGGTGGTATGTGTTGAATTTTATTTGATTGAGCGTTTAGATCATTTACTAATGATACTCTAGAGACCGATGGATGGCCACATCTACAAAATATACCAGTCTATACCGTCGGCCCAGCTACTTCACGAGCATTACGATCGACACCTCAAACCCCCGCCTTGAATATATTTGGAGCCGAATCAGGAAATGGAGAAGCGTTAGCACATTACATGCTAGAACATTATGGGAATTGGTATAAGGATCGCTCAACAAAACCATCTCTACTTTTCATGGTTGGAGAGCAAAGGAGAGATATCATTCCTAAAACATTGATGGATCCAGAATTATCAGCCGAGAAGCGAATTCAAGTCGACGAAATTGTGGTTTATGGTACGGGAGTAATGGAATCTTTTGAGGAAGATTTCAAAGCTTTATTGAAGGAGACGGAGAATAGGGATACGAGATGGGTAGTTGTTTTTTCACCGACAGGATGCGATGCTATGTTACGATCACTCGGGATGTTAGATTCCCAAACTGGGAAGATAGAACGAGCGGATGAACAGGAGGATGGGAAGAGAAAGACCTTCATAGCGACGATTGGACCCACCACGAGGGATTATCTTAAGAATACTTTTGATTATGAACCGGATGTTTGTGCTGAGAAGCCAAGTCCTGAAGGTGTTATTGAGGGGATTAAGAGATTCTTGGATAACAGGTAGTTATAGATATCTCGTTAATGATTGAAAGATTCTTGACATATGATCTGCTTGTTTGGGTTTCAAGTGCAGATTTGTATGTAATTTGTGATATGGTGATACAGCATATTGAATTGATGCAATGTACGATTAGATGGGAATCCATTCCGAAGGTTGTCATACATTAAATCATCCGATCGTTCATTTTGATAACGTACAAAAACGGCTATGAATGTCGTTGAACCGTCGACTTGGGATTTTGTATATAATTGGAAATATGTTTTATGTATCGGACGGAACAATCAAATCTTGCTAAGAAATATATAAAGAGAATCCAAAGACGAGATGAGATATAAACGTTAATTTAATAGCTTTTGATGAACATTAGCATCGAAACATTGAAATCTACCACTCAAACAAACATTTCTTGGCTCCCGCACACCTTTCAGCCTTATCCGTATCTCACCTAATTTAACCAATTGAAACTTAGTGGACCCCCCCCCCCTTCAACAATCAAAGCACTGGGAATTGGAAATCGACAATCGACATCTTTCATTTCATCAGACCACGAATGGGTGAATTCACTCCAACCAATGACTCAAGTACAACTATGATAGTTTTGAAAGTATAGAATTCTTGCTTTCAATTACTACAATTACAATCTTGAAATACATTCCACGAAGCTAGGTATACTTATCACATTCCTATCATATAAAGGTTCCAAGCTATCCTCGGAACAAAACCACGAAACGTTCCAGGAGCACACGCGCATAGCATACACGACATATACATACCAGTGGATCCATTAATGCAGTAAAACTATTTCAACACCGCATTCACAATCGCATCCATCCACAATGCCAAATAATCGCTATCACGACGAAACACCCATGTCCTCGTCCGGCAACTCTACCCCCGCCCTCTCAAGCTCCACAAGTTGGGCTGTCCCGACCATTTCCACCGCAGTCACTGGATTACTGCGACGTTTTTCCACCGAACCTTCTACTCATTCGGGTAACGGCAATGGGAATCATCACAGCAATACTTCCAATCTCGCAAAATCTCAATCTCCTTCGTTCTCCTCAGCACAAAATGGTATTCAAGGTGTCTACACACCTCCTCATCGAACAGCATCGCCATTTCAACCACCGCCTTTGTATCCGGTGACGTTGAAGGGGTGGAGAGAAAATACAGATCCCTCTGCGCAGTTGTTGAGTCGCGCATTGGCGGAGGAAATTAGATTGCTGGTTCCCCCACGCTTACAGTTGTGTGAGGAATGGAATTTGGTTTATAGCTTGGAACAGGATGGGGTTAGCTTAGGGACGCTTTACAAGAAGTGTGATGACTTGAGGGGATTGAGGAATGGCTTTGTATTGGTTGTTAAGGATGGAGAGGGTGGGGTACGTATTTCTATTTATCTTTTGTCTTGCTGTTATCTTGGAGGTCTTTGCGACGCGTTTGAGACTGGGCATTTGGCTAATGAGATTGTTGACTATAGTTATTTGGCGCATACCTGACAGAAGCACCGCACCCCGCACCTCACTATTTCGGCACAGGAGAATGTTTCCTCTGGCGCGCAACCATCCTCTCTTCCTCACTCCTAGCAAATCTTCCCCCTCCCCCTTCCTCCGACACAACAAACTTGCAACGCTCAACCACCATCGGCGCTCCTCAAAATCAAAACCATAACCCCGCCCATCCCTCTTCACTCCTCTCGCCAACCTTCTCCCAACCCCCTCCTAAATCCCCTTCCTCTATTAAATCAGGCGCCAGCACGCCCGAACGAATCCGCTTCAAAGCCTTCCCCTACTCTGGAATAAACGACTACATGATGTTCTGCGAAGCAGGGTTCTTATCAATAGGAGGTGGAGATGGACATTATGGACTCTGGTTAGACGATACCTTTGAGAAGGGCGTAAGTAGCAGTTGTCCTACATTTGGAAACGAGCCATTGAGTGAGGAAGGGGAGAAATTTGATATCATCGGAGTAGAAGTGTGGAGTATTGGGAATTAAGCGGTAGTGTTCCACGGGGGAGAGAGATCCTCAATTAGGAGAAAGAAAAAAAAGAGGAAGGAGATGCAAAGGGCGTGGAAGGAAGTGGAGAGGAGGTCGCAGGACGATTCGGATCGATTAACATATGCATGATACCCTTATTGCGAAATTTGTAGGCAGCTTGAAGCATCTTTATTTCACTCTCATTACAGTCCATGAATAAGAAAATGGATGGCGCGGGTAATGTAGTAGGATTTCACGGCGAGAGAGAACCATTATAGTCACTTTATTCAACTTTTACCTTTTTCTTTTCAGAGAATGATGTTGAAATTTCACCCTATCAATAGATAGTACAGTGAGTGTAAAATGATGTGATTACGATTCTACGCTACTCCCCTCTATTCTGTTCCTGACACTTCAATTCTTCCACTCTCAACAAATCATCACGATATCGCAATACACGCGAGGAAATGCAAACTGTCGTACTCACCTCATATCTGGTAGAAGAAAAAATTGAATGCCAAAAGCTCACCGAGGAAGTGGCCATTTCCCCTGGCCACTTCCCCGGTGAGCTCACTATATTTTTTCTCGGATGCTTCCAGTTCTCATCGAGAACTTAATGTTGAAAGGAAATCGTACCTAGTATTCTCTCGGTACAATTTTAAGAGCACTACATAATATACCTAACTGCGTGATCTAAGTGTAGAGAAGCTAGCTGAGGAGATGCACATTTTGATATAAGAAAAAAGTGTAAATATGACCCATTTCATCCTCATCTTCGAGATCATTTCAAAGTTTTCTCTTGGTATTGTATATGGAAAACCTTATATTCATCAAGATCATTAAAACATCATACAACCTAACGCCAGGTATCAGAAATCATTTCTCGATGATCATAACCTTAACACCGTAATCATCATTATCATCAACAATCCGATACAAGACAGCCCATTCCAGTTTTCATCTCTGCCTAAAACACACCTTTGATGTGAATTCAAGCACTAGCCTGTACAACTCTAAACCCTCCCTGTACCAACTTGGTAATCTCTTCATTTTTGTGTTGTAACAAACTCAAAGCATACGCGACATCGTTCCACTGTCTTTCGCTTTCACATCTAGCTAATCGAGCCGCCAGTTTATCGGCAAGTTGGCGGGCATGTTTATCCTAGTTATCAGATCAGTATCAATTCCCGTGAAATAAATAAACACAAAAATTGTAGCAACATACCTTTTCAATAAATCCAGCCAAGAACTTGATGATTCTCCTGAGAGCATCCTCTTCAAGCTCTTTCTCGGCACTCAACAAGCTGAACATATCAACAAAGTGATTATATACAGCATTGTCCTTCGTGCTCAGTTCAGTAAAGAACATCCTGCTCAAATCTGCAATACGTTTGTCGTCATCTTCGAGACACTTAGCCATCTCCCCTAGTTGTCCCTTAACCTTCACTTGACCGGCAAGAATGAGGAAAGTGAGAGTCATCAAACAAGTTCTCTTCACACTTGCATCCTTATCGTTCAATCGTCTGTAGAGGAAATCGGTATTTTCATCGATGAGATGATTAAAGCAGACGGCCATATCACCAAGAGCAATTACCACGTTTGAACGGATGATCGGGTCCTTCGATCGCTCCATAATAGTGATGAGAAGAGGAAGATTAGTTTCACAATATTCGGAGCTGACGCACATGAGCTTTGCCAAGCAAAGGGTAGCAGCTGCTTGAAGGTTGCGATCCTTGTAGGTTGTATTGTTAGAACAAATTTCAGCCACAAGTGGTCCAAAGTTAGCGAGTAGAGAATTTTTTCCAAATAGCAGTTCACGTTCCCTGATGTGTGACATGGCGTCCGTGAAATCATCTTCTGTTGTTCCTCCAATCATGTCGAGATCATCGGCAGCTTCTTTCGCGGCCTTGTCTGCTGGTGTCTCCGCTGCTTTGTTCTTTTCAGCGTCTACCTTTCGCCTCTTGAAATCCATTTCGCAAAGCTCAAGATGCACAATCTGCTTAATAGCAACATGTCCGACTATAAATAGAAGTTGCGATAATGCAACAGAACCCTTCTGCTTGTTTTCGGATGGTGCTGGAGTTTCAGTCTCCGCTGGTGGCGCTTCTTCTTCCCGTCCCTGCTCTTCGGCGTCTATATCCGGCATATCCACGTCCATCATATCTGTATCATTGTCCTCATCCAATTTAGGTTGAGGCGTTACCGCAGCTCGTCGCTGGAATACGTTTTTCGTCTTTCTTCGGAGGATCTCTGAGCAAAGGTTGTCTGGATGTTTCGAAAGGGCATAGATGGCACTAATCGCCTGTTCAGCTACACCATACCACTCTCTATTATCAGACTCCACTTCGATAATAGCAGCCAACTTTCCGAGGACGGCATGATCATTACTAAGCTTCGAAGTTTGCTGTGTCGCTTGCCTTCCAGTAGGGTTGATTCTTCGCAGGGCTAAGCATGTGAATTTGGCCAACTGCAAGTCTGATCTACCGAGACTCCCCAAACCAATCCTTAACATTGTCTCCATTTCCCCAACCACAATTTCCGGCTTTGCGGTAGCAAGCATACCTAACACAATGATTGCACCTCGTCTCTGACTCTTCGAAATTTCTCTCTTCTGGACTCCATAGACTTGCCACAGTTTTGAGATGACGAGATCCGGAATATGATTTGCCTTCATCATGGTGCTTAATAGTTGTTCAAGAGAGGTTAATTCTGCCGGTGTCGCTCCAAACGTCAAACTAATCATATTACGTGCAACGTAATTCGCAGCATCATTTCCACTGTATGTATCAGGGGCCTCAAAAAAGAGACGTTTGTAACAATCAATAAGATGATTTTGAACGCCCTTTCCTTCGTCACTATTACCCTTGGTCCAAATTAGACGTAACATTCTTCTGATGCCAAGCTTATTTTGTTCGATATTGTAAGCATCGCCAACTTCGAAGTAGTCCATAGCCTCAATAACCTCGCTTTTATTCTTCGATCCGAGCAGTTGACAGATAATGGTAGTAGCTCCATGTAAAACTTCAATAAATTTAAGAGCCTCAACATAGTATCGCCTGGTCAAAGTTAATTTGTTGATAGCCTCTGAAGTAGCAGCTTCTTCTTGTGCTTTTTTGATTGCCGCAATCTTTTCCTCGTCGCTCATGGGTGCTTGAGCCTTCTTGGGAGAATCCGATTCTAGAACAGTAGCATCGTCTAGTAGTTGGGCATCTGCTTCTGCTGTGGTGGTATCAGCTAAGCCAGCTGCGTCGGCTGGAGGCTTAAGTGCATTCAGCTCCGCATCAACGGCTTCTAACCGAGAATTCCACTCCCTGAAATTCAACTGTGATCCGTGCATTAAACTAAATGGATGAGTTTTGATCAAGGTTCCCAAGAGTTTGACGGCATTTCGGCGGACATTGCTACTCTTATCCTCTAAACTTCGCGCGGCTAATTCGGCGACTCTCTGTCGACGCTTTGGAAACTTTTGTTCGAGTTCACAAAGCTTGATATAAACTTGGATTGCTCGACATCTACAGTAAGGGTTGATATCCAAGAATCGTTCCTCCAATACGTCAAAGAATGCATTGAGTTGCGATTTATGGTTGTCGCCACGTTCTTCCTGCTTACTCAGGTCTGCTATGAGATTTCCACAGATTTCGATGAGAGCACATCGTACTGCGTAGTTTTCGCTGTCCAGTTGTTTTGCCAGCATAGTCATTTGCTTGATAACCAGCCTAGGAGCGAGCTCAGAGAGTTTGACGATAAACGCTGAAACCGACTTCGGTCCTTTGGTATCGTTACTATTGAATTCTTTGTTGCTAAGCTCTCGAATGATTTCGTCCGATAATTGAGGATAATCATATTGCTCTGATAGAATATGCAAAAATTCGGCCATAGGTTCGGCCAAATGCTCAAAGTAGGTCAAATTCTGCACGATGGATATTTGTGCAGCTATCATTTAGTCAGTTCAAACCCCTTCAAACGGCTGAAAATAACCTACCGTAACCGTGGCCATGATGCTTAACAGCAATGCAGAGCACTTTGAAAGCGTGCATCCGAATTGCTGTATTCTTAACTCTTTGCTCACTTTCTAGTACCATATACACAGGTCTCGTAAATAGACTAATAAATGTATCCCTTTCGGATGTTGTTAGAAATATCTTTGAAAGCTTTAACTTTAAGACCTTGCACATAGTATCAAGTGCTGTTTGTAATTGAGCAGATGAGTCCCAGTTCTCGTTTTTTGCACTTGCTTTAGCTTTTGAGGCCTTGCCTCTTCCACGAGCCACCGAAGCAGTTGTCGACTTCTCGGCCGCCTTCGTTTCCACCGCTGCGATCGTCCATTGTAATAGGAATCCAAAGATCTCCAGTAATTGTTTATGGTGAGCGACTAATTCCTGTTCATCTGTTTCGAGATCGTTATGGATGATATCCGCTTCGGCAGAAAGACCGGAGACTATGAGGTCAAATATTTTACTCAAGGCATGTGTGGGTAGGGCGGAAGAGGATCTAGAAAGTTTGAAAAGTTCAGAATCTGGTTCGGTGGGGTAATTTTGAGTAGATTGAGGACAAACTGGTACACACTTTAGCAGGAATTGCAAAGAATCAAATGATGAACTTCTTGTTATGGCATCTGGATTCTCTGCAACTGAATCCACGATGGGGTTAAGGACACTGTTGACCAGGGCATTTGTGAGTGATTCGGGGTCATTTTCGCAATCGACAAGGTTGGAATCTGCCTCTGGTGTCGGAACAGTAGCGGGGTCGCTCATATAATGCTTAAGAGCATCATTGATATCGAAATCTATCGTATCCATGTTGTCGACAATGACGACCTATCCAGAATCGCAGTAGAATACATAAACCAAGGTTGTGTATTGTCGTTGATTTATTTGTTTGATCGAGTGAAGTTTGCGATAATAGTTGCTAGGGGTTTTGTGTTTATTGATGTTGACTTTCTACCACTTCAAGACTAGCGCCTAGAATCTGCACCGCGATTTGACCGCGACTTGAAGACCCCGCCAAAAATCATATACAGCGAACAATAAATTACTACTTCGTGGATTCTACTAAGCAAACCGATCGAGATCTCGGCTCCATTCAGTGATGGGTCTTTAAGAATCTCAATTTATTCAAGATTCTATTCCATAGCAATATGTCAACAGCACGTCAACGTCAAGGGAATGCCAAAAATTCTTTTCAAATTCACAATGACGAGACAAATCAAGAAGAGGCAATGAATGAAGAGGGCGTCGAGAATGATGAGTCAAGAATTGAAGATAACGAAAGGCTGCAAGATGAAGGATATTCGGAAGACTCTGACGAAAGCGATGATGCTGTTGATGCTGCTACTGCAGAAGATATCGCCAAATTTGAAGCAACTTTCAAGGGCATAAAGGATCGGTTTCGGCTGATAAATCGTATTGGAGAGGGTAAATCAAGCAACTGTATGTTATAGTATGTTTATTAACGCGATCTAGGTACATTCTCTACCGTTTACAAAGCAGAAGATCTTTTATATGAGCATTACGATAATGATTGGGACATTGAAGAGAAAGAACATTCCGCATGGACGTCACCGCCCGTGAAAAAAGGGAGGACCGGTGGAATTCGAGAAGTCTTGGACCAATATAATCAACATCGCCGTGGGAAAAAATATGTTGCCATAAAGAAAATTTATGTTACAAGCAGTCCAACTCGAATTCTCAATGAGCTAGAACTCTTAAACGACCTCCGAGGCTGCGATTCAGTCTGCCCTCTCATTACAGCATTTAGACATACCGATCAAGTAGTTGCAGTCTTACCATATTTCAGACATACGGATTTCAGGGAATATTTCAGGAAGATGAAAGTCTCTGACATGCAGGTGTATTTTCGGTCGTTGTTCACCGCTTTAAAGGCCGTTCATGCGCAGGGTATTCTTCATCGGGACATCAAGCCGACGAATTTCCTTTATGAGCCAGATAAGAAAAGGGGCGTACTTGTGGACTTCGGATTAGCAGAGCGAGAAGAAGAGGATTGCAAATCTTGTCTGTGTACACGAGATTATGACACACGCAAGAGGAAGCTGGAGAATAGTGTAGCCGTTCAAAATTTGCCATCGGCTGGCTATCCAAAACATGACAGTCGACCATCGCGGCGTGCAAATCGAGCTGGAACTCGTGGGTTTCGGGCTCCCGAGGTGCTTTTCAAGTGTCAAGAGCAAAGGACGAAAATTGACATCTGGTCTGCCGGAGTAATACTTTTGACTATACTTTCAAAACGTTTCCCGTTCTTTAATTCGGCTGACGATGTTGAGGCAATGATTGAGATTGCTACCATATTTGGAGTCAAGAGAATGAAGAACTGTGCTTATCTTCACGGGACTGTTTTCGAAACCAATATTCCTACGATTGGCCAGGCTGGGTTCGCGTTGGAGAAAATCATCCTATGGTCAACATGTAGAAATGATGGAGGACCAGATGGAGCGGAACAGCCATTGACTAAGGAAGAGAAACTGGCCGTAGAATTTCTGGAGCGCTGCTTGGAGCTCAATCCACACAAACGTATTAGCGCGGAAGATGCCTTGAATCATCCATTCCTTCTGGAACCAACGCAAGATGACATCAAGAACGAAGATTATGATGAGGACGAATTGAGTATGATTCCAGCGTAATGAATGGCTTTATTGGCGCATTTGGGATTATGGGGAGTATGGTAAATTTGTTTTGGGACTTTATTGTATATATTAGTATTGTGAGGACATGGAGATCTTGCATGCCGGTCCTTAAGATACTGTTTTACATAGCACCCAATCTGGGTGTAGAGGTTTCTTCAAAAAGCGAACCTTCTCTCAGATAGTATAGCACCCATAGTAATGAAAATCAATTCACCAACGAAAAAATGGTTTCATAATTCCTTTCATTTTCATCAAGAACTCCAATAGCCATTTGTTCAGAAGCCATTTATGGTATTTTGAGAAAACCTATAATCCATTCGCTATGAATTTTCCCATTTATGCAACCAATTCAACAACTCCTCCAGCCTCTGTGATCTTTCTCTCTGCCTCCTTGCTGAACCATCTTGCGCGTACAACCAATGGTATTTCTGGGATTCTACCCTTTCCGAGAACTTTTGAGTAGCCGAGTGGGAGGAGGTCGAGGACTGGCACGGTGTCTTTCTTTTCGCCGGAAAGATATTCATCACGCTTCTCGATTGGGACGAGGGACCAAAGCTAGAGAACAATATTAGTAAACGTACTTTTGTGCTATATTCATCGCATCTCAAAAGTTTCTCAACTTCCCCCGCGATCCAAATCATCGTAGAACGGAACGTACCTTGTCAAGGTTGACAACTGGCTTCCAGAAGTGGTTGCCTTGCTTGTGGAAGTATCTCATACCGACCTTTCCGAAGTAACCTGGATGGTACTTATCCATGTTGGTTCGGTGGTGATGTTGACCACCAGCAAGACCACGACCACCTGGATGCTTGCGGTGCTTTCCTACACGACCTTTACCGGCGGAAACATGACCGCGGCTATACAGAAAAAAATCTCGTCAGCTTCAATTCTTTTTCAATCCTTCATCCAATAAACTATCAACAACTTCGAGGGGAATTGATCTGGGCGCGCGCGCTCAATCGGTTTGTAATTTTGTCGATAGGAAATTGCGATTTCGAGGGATAGAACGTACTGCTTGCGGGTTTTGCTCAAATGGGTAGGCATCTTGTCGTTGAAAGAGTGCCGTGTGGTTGTCGATGTCTTTGGTGAGACTTTGAAAGTTCGAAAAATGTTAATAGGAATTCAAGCAATTGTGTGGGCGCACGTGGACGCTAGTAAGCGAACAAATAAAATAGTTTTTGCCTCAGGTCCCACGGTTCCATTTCTTCTCACGAACCCTCGCCATGCTCTCTCTCTCTCGCTCTCTCTCTTTAATCTCGAAATTAGTTTTCTTGATTTCTATTCATTTTTTCAATCTTAATGGGTTGGACAAAGTTGACAAATATATATCATTTGATCATAATTTCAAATGCTCAATAAATCCCGAGACTCTATAGAGAAATTACAATATATCATGATCCAGGTGATATATTCAGTCGATAGCTGGCAATCCCCAGATTACCTGGGTCTATAATCATCATCAGTCTACCCTCGTGGTACGCGTTAGAAATCAAGTATTGCGCTACCAGTGTGGAACAATCTTTGTACTCTATTGGCCTATTCTTGTGTGTTGTACGAATGCAATGTAGGATGCATCCGCAAAACTCTTGTCGTGGGCGAAGTCTCTCTTGATGCGAAATGCTTACAAAATAAATTCCCATAAGCCTACCATTTTTCTGAAATCAACCCGTTTTTTGTCATTTCGAGTTCTAAGATGACTTTTCCCAGGACGTGGGGATTGGAACCATTCGGCATCTGCTAAACATTTCGCTGTCATCTTGACTTGACATCTGGTTTAAGGATCGCGATTTTTTGCGCGGATTGTATGACCAAAGCATCCGGTTTTGATTCGCTCGTTCCATATTCTCATACTGTTCTCTTGTATACACAGCTGAATAGTCATATCAAGCACACCATGACAATTAGTTATGGCAATCAGCCTAGCATGGCCCGAGGACACGAAAATGCGAGCACATTCTCACAAAATAATGCCTCACAAAGTAATCCTGAATGTAATAATTTGTTGTCGCAAAATTCGATTGACATCCAGGGCTCACCCCAATCCATTTGTGTCAATGGTCCCGGTGTGGATGTACCTTTCCATTCGCTAGATTCCTGCAAGATCCATAAATCACGACACTACGTGAAATAAATGGTGAATTGCATGGCAACCCCTCTGGTTTTTGATATCGCGCGTTTTGTGCGGGTATGCTCTAGCCATTGGGCATCACCTTTATTTCTCCTCCCTTGATAAAACTGCGGATGGGTCACCATTACGCCAGCAATTGGTTATCAAGTTTGGTACTATGTTTGTTTATGCCACTGCTTCACTATTTGCAGCCGCAATAGGAGCAGCTTACGATCAGCACTTATGGACGTCGCTCAGACAGTATCCTTTCTCACTCAAAGGGCTTGACGATCTTTTTGCTTGAAACTAACACCTACGGGTTTCTTCAATGTTGAAGTACCCGCATATGCTAAATCGGTTGTACTATCATTAGCATTGTGTTCCTAATAGGAACTCCCCCCTCCTACAGAGTAAGTCACGACTGTTGTTTTTTATCTCTCGCACAGGTTGGTAGCTCTAGCAACTATTGCACCGCCTGCTAGTTTATCTGTGGTCCTAGGAATTTCTATTGAAATCCAGCCGGCGGAAGTTCCAACTCTCGACTGGAGCTCGGAAGGTTTCTAACTATCCAATGTTCGATACAATTGGTTGGTGCTCGGAAGGAGCGTACTATTCAAGGCTCGATGCAATCGCTCGGCCGACAGGCGAACTTTCCGCACTTACAGCATCTGCAGCCGAAAGGCTGGATGCTCTTCCGCATTATATACTGGCCGATAATTCCTGTGACTACTTACAGTTTGGGGGCCGACCATAAAATGTTCAACATCAACAGAGGTTCAAAAGCAAAATTTCAACAGATTTTCCGCCTCACTTCCTGTTGATACAATAGCGCTTGATTCACCTCCATTCCCAGACACTATTCTTATTCCTAATTCAACCTTGTTTTCCTCTTTTGAACCTGGCTTTCCAATGCTTATGTTTTCTCTATTGACGCCGTCCTTTGCGGAGTTTGACCCCTTAGGTTTCGATAGTCAGAACCTCTGGTCTCTAACGTCTAATTCAAGTATCCATTCGAAACCAAAAATAAAATTATGGGTATAGACCTCGCGAGATAATCTCGTATACTCGTTAGATAACACATCTTACAAAGTAGATTCTGATATCGAAAATGGCGATCAAACAATCACCAGTCTTCAAATCACACGGTTTGAGCCTATACTAATGGAGTCTTACGCTGACGCCTTCGACTACTCCAAGCCTTGTCCATGTACTGAACATTACTTCTACATCGTATCGTTTGTAGCTTTATGCAACATCGTACTGAGTAGCATTACTGTGCGTGAAGAGTTTTCTGAAGCTAGTGGGAAACCTCTAATCCACGAATTTTCTAGCTTGAAATCAAGAAGTAGGCTCAACGCATGTAGGAATGTAGGGATTTTACTAACAGTCTGTGGAAAGACGAATTTGTGAAAAGCATCACTAGTGAGTGTCACTGGATAGAGGACTATGACTGCAATACAACCCGCTTCACTGTGTGTTTCAGCTTGTCGATGTTTGGCCAGCAAAGTCTGCCAATCAATGCCACTGCCAAAATATTTGACAAGTCTCAATTCATGTGTCGCAATCGAACTTTGAATCGAGCAATTGATGATCTCTATGAAAACTTCACCATAAGCATGCTCAGCGCAACTCAACTGACGTGAGCAACTTTCAAAAACTTGAAGTTTTCGCAGAATTCAAATTCCTCTAGCATTATCATTACTACTGTATCTTGGAAATCAGTGTAGGGTAGCAATAAGCAACACCACAAAAGAAGAGAGTATTTTTACCCAGTTACAGGCGGCCGTGTTAACAGTCATTTTACAGGAAATTAAAATACGTCAATGTAACATGTGGAAGATCAACAAACACTTTACGCTATCCTACAGCATCGCGGCTTTCGTAGCTTCCATGAGTATCATCATAGGCATATCATCATGCATCAGCAATGGCGTCACTCATAGCACCGCTTTCTCAGCTCTCGTCGCCACGACGTGCAACCCCGAACTCGATGCTCTATACAAGGATCATTGCATGGGCCCACTACCCACTGACAAGGAAATGGTAAAGACGAGACTGAGATTTGGAGAGCTGGAAAAGGATCCTGTGGAGGAAATGGCAGGGATGGATGGGAATGTTGAAGTTGAACATCTGGCATTTGGTGTTGAGGATAATGTGATGAGATTGAGAAAGCCTGAGGTTTATACTTGAAGTAAGACATGCTTATATGGGGTATGAAAAGATTGTGTCTTAGAAATGAGCATTCCCTGTGACTGGAAAATGGAGGAGGGTCTCGGACATACGGGATGTAAGGAATGTACGAACATTTGGTTTTGTTCCAATTTATAGATGGCCATAAAGTAACATAAATGTTCGGGATAGGAGTTTATACTCATGTATACGAGAGATCCGCCCAGAACGAAACGTGCTCTGATTCCATAGCAATACGCTACAGCTATTCAGCTCATCTCATTGCATTAGGCAATCTACAAGCTCTCATCTTTCGTTCTCTATTCAAGTCACTGTAAGACACTCGACCATATGACACATCGGTTGAGGTAATTAGATCTGACTTGCTCTGTTACACTTTCGAGACAACGTATACTTCACACACTATCAAATCAACCTCCAGTAGCTCTTTCTTATTTCTTCGCTTCACAAACTCACCCAAGATACCAAACCTACCACACTCATCAAGTGACCAACTGACCCGCACTCAGCCCCTTCGATACATTATGTTATACCCCAAGCCCCGAAATTGGTGAACCTTATGGAATTATCTCTGATAGAAAGATATTAGCTTGTAGTTGATTCGGTGCTTCCTTCATGGTAAGTTTTATTGCATATCTGAATCTGGAAAGGTTCGAAAAGACCTAAAAAGATCAGTAATCTCACTATTCAATGCAAAGTATTCAATGCAAAGTATTCAATGCAAAGTATTCAATGCAAAGTATTCAATGCAAAGTATTCAATGCAAAGTATTCAATGCAACAATGTGGATGGTTTGAATTCGCTTCAGAATGATTTTATGTAAAATCTCTATTTTATTTAGGTGCATTAGTGTATTCACACCTTTCTACGAAGTATAAGGAATCCTTTAATCCAGGATCACTCATGCAAAAGCAAGAGTTAAGTTTACACATTCCCATCCAAAAATAAACATACTCCCGGTGAGCCCGCAGACAAACCTTTCAATGCCCCGTCCGCCCGGAAAACTTATCCTTCAGCGCACCCGGATAATACCACATTAAATCCACACCTCCTTACCGCCATTTCACACATCCGTATCCGTGTCCTCATCCGCATCCGTCCGTGTCTCATCCATGATCCATTCATCCCTCCCTCCATACCCAAAAATCAGGGCCGGCTCGCCAGGGCCCATCACCATGCCATGCACGGCTCCCACCTGCAATCAAAAGCTACACACAGACGCAAACTCAATTATTCATCTTGGATTCTTGGCATGCATCCCTACCCGCTCTCGCTCGGCACACTTCCCTTTTCTACTCGGTGCTCAGGGCTCACTTACCATGCAGCATTTACGCTTTCTTTACCCAAGAAATCCTCACACCTTTCATATTAATATCGTTCGACAGCGACATCGGCTTCGACTTCATCCTCTCTCCTTCTCATTCGTCCTGTGATATCATCCCGGCAGGCTACTCCCGTCTTGGCTTCTGTCAGTGTCAGTGCCTGTGTTAGTCTGTTGCATAATATCCATAAAGTATAGCGAGTGACCCTTTATTTCGACATGTCTTAGGTAGGTACTCGCACTGTACGTATATTGGGCTTCGAGCACCAGACCAGTAGCTTGAACTCGTCGTACGTACCAAGTATGATAGTAGATATCCTTTCAAAGATAAGAGTAGGAAAATAATAGATTACCGGTAATAGATTGGCGTTCTGTACTTGAGTGAAATATTGCAGTTGTAATCAGACAGCGGGGTTGCAACCCCGCGTTTTTGCTTTTGCCTTTGTTTTTTTTGCTGTCCATACGTTTGTTTGTCATCAGAGGTGATCTGCTATCGATTTGGGTTTGTATGTATGGATGGATGCATCTGCCTCTCTATTCGTCTATGATCATCCCAACTTCCTCAATCCTTCGCGACGCATCAATTTTGTCCCCTCGATAGCAAAGCAATCAGTCAAGTCAGGTAGGTAGTCGAAAGAATTACAACTATAAGCCCGAGTATATAGATATACATAATAATAGGAATAAACAATCCGATTACTCACCTCCATGTATCATATATCTCTTTTCTTCAATACCGACCTATACATCAATTTCTACAACCAAAGATTTCGGTTACTGTACTCGGGTTTCGATGTATATCTGCATATGCTCTCCTCGCCTACCAAGATACCCGAATCCTCAGCACTCCAGCCATCCATCCATCACCTCGCTCACTATTCTATGCTCTCACACTCAACCTCATATTCATATAAACATATAAACATACAAATCCACCTACCTGCATCCCCTCCTCATCCCCATCCCCATCCCCTCACCCCCACCCTCGGCCCCAACATCCGAGCCGGGAATAAAATCTCCCATCACCATTACCATTACCTACCTACCAGACACCAAAGAGTAGTACACCAGAGAGTAGTACACTACTCAGTCAATACTTACTTACTCAGTCCCTACCCAGTACCTACATATCTAGTAACCACACACCACACCCTCACCTCAAATCGGCGTGTGAAGATTGCAAATCAAAAGTCAAAGATCAAAGATCAAAAAGCAAAAAGCAAAAATCCATATGGAAATAGAAACCTATCTATCTGCTTTTCCAATCTATAAAAATCGACAATCGCCCTGCGTTATAATATCCTCACACATCTACATACATACATACATCTACAAATCATCTACCCCTTCATATCATCCGAGCTTCAACTCCATTCCCCTACGATATTTTCTTCAAGACTTGCTCGCTCGGTGTGGGGGATCCACTTTATCTACCGGTATCTATCTATCAATCAACCCATCATTTTTATCTATGACTCCTACAAGTGAATGCTTCAGACGATGAATTTTTTCCCTCTCTCTCCGAGGATTCCAATTTTTAGATAGATTCTTTTATATAAATCAAGATTCTTCTGTTAGAAAGCTTGCTGGATTTCAGAATATTATATTATATCACACCATACCATATACATAAGCCCCAATTGGGATCTCCATCCAAAATGGCGAACTACAATCCCAATCCCAATTCCAATCCCATGCATCGAGAAACCTCCACCGAAGAAACCTACATCACCTACCCATACCTCGCATCCAATCCAACACAAAACTCCGATCCCGACAAAGAAATCGCCACCTCACCCCACGATCACGATCACTCCGATCCCGAGCTAAGCACCGGCTCCGAGGAAAAAGACGCAGCATTTGCAGAAACGCTAGCGCGGAGAACTCGAACCAATGGAACTCAGGCGACGACCGCGAGTTGGAGAGCTCTGGGGCCGCCGCCGGATGGAGGAATGAAAGCTTGGGTGCAAGGTACGTTTTCAGTTTTTTTTTTTTTTTTTTTTTTGCGGGGTAAGAAGCGGGAGGTGGGATTGGAGAAGGGATGAAACGATAAATACGTGTGAGGAAGTTTGTGGCTTGAAAAGGAGAAGGGAAGGAGCACCGTTGAAATGGCGAGAAAATGTAGGGAGAGCATTGAGAGAGCAGACACCGAAATATCTCGCGTGATAGTAGTCGTCATCCGAAGTAGCAGTGTGCAACCCTCGCAAGTGCAGGTACAAGTCCAAGGAAAACTGCGAACATAGATGCGAGAAGAAAAATACAAGACAAATGAGAATACCGCGCCGAAGTACGCCTAAACTGTAAATTAAATTGAATTGCAGAAAATTGCTAGGGAGATGTCAGTGGTTTAATATTAGATCTTACCGAATCATGCATTGACTTCATTGATTTCCACAGTCATCCTCAGTCATCTCGTCATCATGAACACATGGTAAGTATTCCCAACCATTTTCAATACCTCGCATTCAATCTGACACCACCACAGGGGGTTCATAAACTCTTTCGGCGTCTTCCAAACGTACTACGTCACCAGCCTCAACCGCCCCGCCTCCGATATCTCCTGGATCGGCTCCGTGCAAATCTTCCTCCTCTTTTTCGTCGGTACCTTTACCGGGCGTCTTACCGACGCTGGATATTTCCGCTCCGTATTCCTCATCGGCACCATTATCGGTCTCGTCGGAATCTTCATGACCTCCATCTCCACGACCTATTGGCAAGTATTCCTGGCGCAAGGAATTTGTATGGGTCTCGGTAATGGCTGTTTATTTTGTCCTGCTCTTGCAACTCTCAGTACGTATTTTAGTACCAAGAAGAGTTTAGTGATAGGGATTGCGGCTGCGGGAAGTGCAACTGGTGGTGTGATTTTTCCAATTATGGTGCAGCAGTTATTGCCCAAAATTGGATATGGGTGGACGATGAGATCGCTGGGTCTTATTCAATTAGTGTGTCTTGGAATTTGCAATATTGGGATCAAGCAGAGAGTTCCTCCGAGGAAGAGTGGTGCTTTGATAGACTATCCATCATTCAAAGATGCTCCATATGTGTTATTTGCAATTGGGATGTTTTTCGTAAGTTGTGGCAATCATGTGTTAATTGACACACACTGACGATAGCAAACAGAACTTTTGGGGCTTATACTTTGGTTTCTATTACCTTGGAGCGTACGCAAGATCAATCATCGGATTGCCACTTGCAGAATCGATAAATATAATAATCATACTGAATGCCGTTGGGGTAGTAGGTCGCGTCCTACCAAACCACCTGGCAGATCGAGTATTTGGACCCCTGAATACACTTATTCCAATGGCAATCATAGACAGCCTTCTCTGCTTCTGCTGGATTGCCGTATCATCAAGAGGTGGTTTGTATGCATGGTCGGTTATGTATGGAATCTTTGCGGCAGGTATCCAAGGACTCTTTCCAGCCACCTTAAGTAGTCTCACCACAGACCTGAGAAAAGCTGGCGTTAGAATGGGAATGGTATTTACCGTTGTAAGTTTTGCTGTCTTGACAGGTCCTCCTATCGGAGGAGTGTTGATTCAAAAGAAAAATGGGGGATATGAGTACGCGCAAATCTTTGCCGCTGCTGACTTGCTCATTGGGACTGCATTCTTGATAATGGCAAGGTTAGCTAAATCCAAGAAGTTGTTTACTAAGATGTGAGAAGAGTGGAGGTCCAAGCTAGACTGCTATTATGATTGCGGCTATTAGTCTGTCTCATTGTACCATTAGATTAGATAAATACGAGTCCCGGGGCGTTTGTCGTCGGATGTTTCCGGTAGTTAAATGATACCCGCGCTGCGCTCGTTGAACACGCAAGCTAAGATTAAACCTTCTGGGGTAAACAAGACATGACTGACTACAAGCCCCATCAACCCCAGCCACAAGAGATGATTATTAGGGTTTTCATAACATTGTGTAAGCACTCCCTATTTAGTATTCACCGATGGTGTCACCGATAGTGAAAGATAAATGCAGGTGAAAAAGCTTTCAACCTTTCCTGACATCATCTGCGGCATACTAATCCAGATGCGTAAGTATGGAAGCGATTCACATTTCCAGATCGGCTTCCTTACCGCATCTGCTCAAAATTGGTAAAGCGGAGATTTCCTTTGTGTCCATTTGTGGGATACCCGCTATCCGTAGATAATTCGGTACAATTTGAAGAGCAGAGCCCCATAATATGACCGAAGCAACACGTGAATTGTGGTGCTGTAAGGGTGCAACCAAAATGAAATCATGAAAGTTAAAAGGCTGAGCGTTCAAGGTTGACTTCGAGAGAGTGGGCCCTGTGAAGGGGTATTGACACATCGACCGCATTGTAAGCATGCACGCGTAGCTACCATGCCTAGTTAGCCACGCATAAGCATGGTACTGATGGGTCCAGGGTTCATTCAATGTTTCCGCAAATTTGTCCCTAACCAGTAAGCTGCAACTCACTACTGTAGTCATGGGTATTACCCTTCGACAACCAAGTCGACGACAGTTGGGGAAAGTGAAGCCAGAAAATAAACCTTAAGCAAATGAAGCAACCCGCTACCGGAATTCAGGAACGTGCTATTCCAAGATCTAGGCCAAGAAAACACGTTGGCACCAGATTGAATAGCCAAAAGCTGAGTGGAAGACCTCAAATTGCGATAAAACAAAAGCCCATTTTGTTGCTTTGAAAACTCAACAGTGATATTTGAAACCCCATGGATAGCTTGAGCCTTGTCGACAACCATCAGTGTTTGCAGGCATTTGCCGGCAAGTTACAAACTTACAGTCACTAAAATCTTTAATAAATGTTCCACCTTGCCAAGAGTGATGGTAAGCTTCAACCCACGAAGGCCATGGCCATACTTAGAAAGTACCTAGTAAGTAAGGCTTAGCTTGCCTGTGTGCACATTGGGAGGCTACGACCGTCGAAGTCTTGTATACTCGTAGGCTTGGGTGTTGGCATTTCTGTGCTACAAACATCCCGACTTTTAGGAGAATACCGGTAAGGTTAAATTGATGCTAGCTAGTCTAATGCTAGAAAATAAGTCAGCTTGGTTGCTCTCGTTTGTGGTGTGACATCTCAAAGACAAATGAGATAGGACACTGCAGTCTCTCAGTAGCCCTATCTGCTCTTTTCCTTTGCTTAGAAAGAGGGATTTTATGCATATATTGCAAAGCTGTAAGACAGCAATGATCTTGCTGGCTTTGTTGTTGTTCCAAGTACTCTAATAAGCCTATAGCCTTATGAGTACGTGCAGGATGAACCGATGTTGCCGCATAATTCTTCACCCGATTTTTCCCTATAAATATCATGCTTTCCGATATATCTCGTATACGCACGGTATTGGCGGTAGCTGAAAGGGTTGATTTGACGCATGCATGCATGGTATTTGGAAAGAAAGATGACAGCGGGGCGACGGGTGACGTTTGAAGTTGAGACTTGTCATTGGGAATGATTTACCAATAGAGGACTTGGTGAACGGACGGGTACGACCCATCATACGATCTTGCTACCCTTCTTTTTGGTTGCAACGTAGGCTCAATAAACCTTGAAAGATCGATGGTAGGACCCCTCTCAGGGAAAAGCTTATGCAGCTGTAGATTGTGATTTTTGCGATCGACTCCCTTGTGCAAAAATGGAATCCAATCAAAACTTGAGTATAAATCTTACCCAAAACTCTAAAAGATGAAGCGTATGAGGAGGAAACATTGATTTTCGTAATTACCTCGAGTTGCCTCGATGATCCTGCTTCATTTAGCGGTCAAGAGATCAAACGCAATCTCATAGAGATGATGTTACTTTCGTACGGATGGCATGGTATAATGGCCCGACTCCCAGAAAGTAGTTGGAGTAAGGTGTTGAACCTTATGTAGAGATATCCCCAGCCCAGCGTCTTCAGCTTGTTACAGATCACATTAGTGACAAAGTCTGACAAAATGAGTATGGAGCATTTGAGACCTGTCAACGGGAGAGCGTCATGCTGGGTGTAGCTATTGGTGGAGGAAATCTCAAGAGCAATGAGTCCATGGCAAGATGGGTAAGATGGGGAAAGACTCAGCATTCGGATCCAAATGAAGTTGTTGATGGAGTTTTGGTATGTGCGTCGTGCGGCGTGCGGCATGCGCACTGCATTCAATTTGTGACGAGAAAACATGACTCGCAGCTAATAAAGTTTATTGCGATGTGAAGAATCAAGATTGATGAATGAAGTCTGGAAGAAGCTTAGGAGATTTGTGTATCTCGTGTATTTGCATCAGTTGCGCGATTTGCTCAATCGGCCTCACCGTAAAGATTACACATTCCCTGGCGAGCCCGGGTAGGTGCATGTAGAGGAAAACTCTAAATTGTATCAGATGCTGCATCAAAGTTCTACACTGCAACCTTCCGGACTTGACCTAACGGGCCACAATCACTACTGCTGCTTGCTGCTGCTGCTGATGGTGACGATCATGATGATGATGATGATGATGATAATGCCGATGACGACGATGAAGCAGTGTGATGAAAGAAGTCAGAGAGATACCGTTATCGAGGTATTTCCTTTGATACGTAAGTGCTTGAGTTGGGAAAAAACTGTAGCCAGGAGAAGGAGATAGGGAATTTATCAAGTATTTCTCTCTCTCTCCCTCCCTCTCTCTCTCGGTCCTTTTTACCACGAACAACATGAGAAATGTGACATTGTGACTTCCAAGCATGCATGCACATGTCGGGGTCCAAAGCAACTTGCGTCCTTGTTCTCCGTCTGCTTCTTCTTCTGCTTCTTCTTCTGCTTCTTCTTCTTCTTCATTCCATGCAAGATATTTGGGCTCGGGAAGCAAAACTCTGGAATCTGCAGTCTGTACCCAATATCTGGTCAACGTTCCCGCATCCTATGCTGTATTGGAGAAAGAATGCATAAGCTTATAATATAAATTCAGGATTTAGAAACCAAATCAATCTAACGGTTTTCTAGAAGCCGCCATCCCCGCCTAAAATGTTCGAAATGGCGGTGCATCAATGCATAAGTCAGGTCCCCAGAGATCATTTACTGGAAGAGGATTGGTTTTGAGATGGGTGTTTAAAGAATTCTCCATGATGCATTTAAAAGATTTTAGTCTGTATGAGAAAAAGATACCGGGAGAGAGATAGACAATAAGATGTTGATAATTCATTAGATAATCCAAACTATGCAGGTGTGAGTTGTAGTTAGTTGTACTTTGACTGTTCAATGCTCATATGAGAAGAAGGATCTTTTAGTCCGTCGATCTGGATGGATCTGGATGGACTCTGTCGATGATGCTATTCGTAGTTCCTCGTAGATATCACGGCCAAATGGAAATACCTTGGAACGACCGTAATGTCTAACTGCTTTGATCTGTGGAATGTCTACTGGCGCTCTACTGTTTTGGCTGACTATCTCGCCAACCCATTCTTCAAAGTTCATACCTTGGTCCATCGTTCTCGATACCCATAGTTTCCTATATCCGTAGTTCCCTTCATCAAAGTTCAAACTATATTTCAAATGTAATCAAGCAATCACATATACCTGGCAGGCTGGATCTGGCTCCTGGCTTCTGGATTCTGGATACTGGATACTTGCCCCGAATTAGGTTCATCTTGTCAAACTCATTTTAGTTACTCTGTCACAGAGATTCCATCCAATATCTGTCTACGTTCAAGTTTCATCACACATAGATTATTACAGCCTCACCAAGAAATCCAACGTCTAATAGCCAATATCCAGTCACCAGTCTCCAGTATCCAGTCTCCAGTAGCCAATATCCAATATCCAACATCGTAGTAATATCCCACATCTCAGAAAGTATAATAGAGTTCTATCAGAAACCACAGATCATCAATGGTACCCAACTGCCCTTGTATCACAACACCGTCAGGGATTCCTCTCATTCCTCTTATTTCTCACAATTGTCACTGCCATCGACATCCACAAATACCTAGGTGATCATTCCCACTTGAGCCACTGTCCTCCTTAAGAACCATTCACGAATCACAATCCCCTCCAAAGCGTCCCATCCATGAGTCTATATACGACGAATCCCAACTTGTCCGAATTGATCATCCCAAGGATTTCCACCTTTCATTGAGTAAATGCTCTTTTTACTTTCTGTCCCTCCCCGAAAACGTCAAGCTCTCCCTCTCACTCAAATTTACAAGGGTTTACATCGATAGCAACCCTGTAAACGTGTAAATATTTGTCTCTTATCCCCCCAATATTCGACATTCAAAAAGCGGTTGGATTGTAGGAAGAAGAAGAGAAAGAAGAAGAAGAAAAAGCAGAAGAAAAAGTTGGTTGAATCTTATACAGACCTACATACCTACATATACTCGAGTACAACTTTACACATTCACCATCGGCTTCTTCTTCAATTGATTCTTGCATTTGATAGGACGACAGTGAAGAGTTTTATATTCCAATTCTTTCTTCTAGAATTCTCTTCGAAAGGGGTTGAGCCTACCTATTAATCTTTTTATTTATTTATTTGTTTGTTTGTCTGTCTGTCTGTCGTGGGTTGTGTTGTTTGTTGAAATCATTCATCCATCCATTCACTGCTCGATCCTCTCCAGTACCCGTGTTATATATGTATAACTGCTGGTGTACCACTCACTACTTCCCACGTCTAAACTTCGATCCGAAAACTCAACCAACTCCATACCTACCGACTACAAGTTCCGATTAAGAAAAATAAAAAATTCGTATCAGAACACCAAGGGAAAAAGAAAATCCACTCCCCCTCCCACTTTCTTCCCCAATTCTACCGGATTTGCACCGGTATACATCCTTCGCCGACCAAAAAAATAAAATAACTTCAGGGATTTCTATTGGCAAGATGTCCAACTACCCAGTTCCGAATGGTCACAATAACAATAACAATGGCTACAATTCCTTGCCATTGCACGGTCCGACATCAATCCCATCGCCAAATGATTCTTTGATTTCCCACAATCAACAGCTTCAACACCAGCATCAACAACAGCTCGGCATACCTGTCTCACCCTCTTTTCAATATGATCCTCAAATGGGAGCTCCACAGGGTCAGCCATCACCCCAAATGCCCCCACCAATGCAACAGTACAATGATGGAATGACGAATGGCCATGATAGTTTACCCATTCAAACTGGAACACCATCATCCATGAATGGAACCGGAGAAGTACCAAAAGGAAATAGATTACGGAAAGCATGCGATTCATGCAGCATCAGAAAAGTCAAGGTGAGTCTACAAAAATTCAAAAGCATCCATATTTTATGTTTACATATTGCGGGGTAAATACTAAACATTTATTTTTCTTCATAGTGCGATGAGTCTGGTCCTCCATGTCGAGCATGCGCTGCACTAGATATTCCATGTACTTTCGATAGACCAAGTCGTCGCAGAGGTCCACCAAATCGACATGCGGAAGCAGTAAAAAAGAGAAGACTCGAGATTGAATCTTCGGGTGGCGCATCTTACTCCTCTCCGACATCACCAAACAATGTTGCTGCGACGTTGGCATCGTTCTCCTCACATGCAGTTCTATCTGCCGAATCGATATTGCCACTGGCTACTCTCGAGCTCTTCGTGGATGATTTCTTCACATACATACATCCTCTCGCCCCGTTCCCACATGAGCCTTCATTCCGAGTCGCACTCAAAAATCGAGAAGACCTAACGAATTCATCCTTTCTTGCATTGTTGGCATCGATGGTTGGAATATTGGTAGCATCATTTCCTAGAAAGCCTAGGCTACATCTCAAAGCTCAACATCGAGAACATCTGTTCCCACATTCGCTCAATTTGGTCGAAAGATGTCATAAAGTGGCAGTTGAAGCTAGGGGTGCCGGATATCTCGATAAGGATCTTTCAGTCTACGATGCAGCTACAAGTTATTTTTTGGGATTGTCAGGCGCATACACATTCAATTGGAGACAATGTAGATTGTATTTTGGAGAAACATTAAACGTTTTAAGAATGTTGGGAGCACATAGAACCAAGAATACTGGTGGGATGACTACCTTAGGCCATCTTCCTGCAACGTTTGGTGCTGAAAGCCCTCAATATGTTGATCAGCCTGAACCTGTCGATTGTATTCGTCAAGAGATTGGCAGAAGATTATTCTGGGTTATGTTTGTTGGTATTCGGTATGTAATTCTATCCCCCTCGTGAAATGTCCTACTGATGAACAAGATCAATGCAACAAATAGGTGCAACATTCGGTGAACTTCTGATCCCGCCACCAACCCCAAACGAACCATACCCTCCACTACCCGTGGAAGTTGACGATGAATACATTTTTGTAGATCACATCCAATCGCAGCCTGAAGGCATCTTGTCAGGCATTGTTGGATTTAACATGGGTGTTAAGATCTACATGACATGCACACCTCTTTCAACGATGGAAGTTGCATACGGAATTGATCAAGTCTTCGACTATCAACGTCAACGAAGGGTGCTCTCACAATGTCTTAACGCTGCCAAACACGTTCTGGACCAATTACCAAATGAGCTGATGCTTCTCCAAAATTCCGAATCAGGAGAGTTTGGTCAACGAAACGAAGCTTACTATCCACCTTTGGAAGGGTTCCCGGGTGCTCGTGCAGGTGGAATCGAAGGACAATCTTGGAATGGGGTCACCGGAGATGAGAAGAGAAGGAGACAATACGAAATTATGAAATCTAATATTTACGCTAGTCAGCTGGCCACCAGGTCATATCTTGTTGAGAAGTACTGGAACCTTCAAGACGCCTACGAGCAGCTCAAAGCTAAAGCAGGCGGCTCAGGGGATCTCAAATTAGGATCTCCAGGTCTGATCGCAAGTGGTTTGGATGAAATGCTGCCACGATCAGCAACAGAAGATTCAATCGAGTCTATCGTCATGAATGAAAGGGAGAGCATTGTGAAGGATTTGCTGAAGGCGCTAAGTTGTCTTCAACAAGTAAACATGGAACCTAATGGTGGCAGCTTTGTTCGTTAACCCTTCCCTTTTAATTTCTCATGTGTTTTTATTTACGGGCTTACTAATAATTTCTGCTATAGGTTAATAAAATCCGCCAAATAGCGTCAACTTTAGTCGATACCCCGCAAAATCGCAAAGGGCCTTTTGCATTACAAACTGAAGAGTACCTAGCCAAATTCCTGGATATCTTGATGAAACTTGAGAGAGCTAGCCCGGCCGGTGCTAGGAGTGAGAGTGCTGATGGTGTGATTGATGAGGAAGAAGAATTAAGTAGTTGGGCCGATCTCAGAGAATATCAGACGAGATTCGCACAATCTGGAGGATTCTTGAACGAATTGTAAGATCAGAGAGAGAGAGAGAGAGAGAGAGAGAGAGAAGAAGAGAGAGAAATGATTTATGCGTTTGCAATGGAATGTCACGGAAAAATTGGGCAAATGGGGTTCGGGCGCAGATCTTCTTATTGTAAAATGGATGGACGGATGGATGGGCAGATGATAGGTTTTGTGGCATGGGATATCTATGTATGATGGTGAACGAGATTGGGATTTGAGTGAAGCAGATGGAGTGGTTGGATCCACAATGTTCATACGGGAATTCAATCTATGGCAGGATGGCAAACGAAAAAAAAAAAAGATTCGCACAAATGGTTTTTGGGGGACTGGATGGGGGTATGGATTGGGCTTGGTAGCTGGATCGGCTACAGTATTTACTTTGGTATTTTGTGGTACTCTGTACTGGACCATCGGTACATTTCTGCAACCGCACATCGCGCATGGGGGATTCACAGGGGCAATCAATGCAATTTGCACATGCAGTACGACAATTCATGTAGAATAAGAAACAAGAAATAAATAATATCCACATCAGCATGTCCAATACAATCTATATGAGGTTCAGTATATGTGACTCGTCAGCAAGAACACACGAGATAATTTATTCCTATCACGAGTTTACACACCTCACATCCACCTCTTCCTCTCACACATCACAAATGAAGATCAAACGCAGCAGCAAAAAATTTGGAGTACAATATATATTTCTACATGACTTTCAGCTAAAAAGGATCCCCTTCCTTGGGGTTGGTAGGTAGCTAGCCATTCTCCTGGTATATCCGTGTTTCCCAACGCCTTCTATATACATCTCAAGCAATTCCAAACGCCGTACATGTAGAATATGACTAACCCCTATGAAACATCATCGTCATCGTATCAACTTCGTAGCTGGCAATTATATTTGTTGTCAAGCTCACTTCCTCGCATCTCACTTACAATTTGCTTCCCTCCTTAACACAGCATACATTTCCGCTGGATCCAATTACCGCCTCGCCAGCCTCCTGCTTGTGCTGTGCCGCGCTATCCTTGGCCAAGACACTCTTGTTGAAGCTTTGCTCCGAGGGTGGCACATCCAACGCGGGGTTCTTGGTGAAGAAATTGACTGGTTTCAACCCAACCTTGATGATCTCCACCGGCATGACGGGGAAATCTTCAATCCGTGGTACGTGGTTGATACCAAATTGGACCCAGACGACAATGTCATCATCTTGCACGTTATCCTGACGATCAGCGAAAGAACGCACACCGGTACCACCGCGCGATTGGTTGGTGTATTTTCCTCCCGCGTAGAGCTCGCCGTCCCGGTAGGATGTGACATAAATGTTGTGGTCTGCGAATTCGGCGCGTTTGTGGTGGAAAGATTCCTTGTCCGCGAGCATCTTTTGGAAGGGAGGAACGTGAATTTTGTAGGCGACAGGTTTTCCGTTGATTGGGTTCTTGACAGAGGAGTTCTGGATCTTGAAAGTGCGGTTGACGTCGTAGTTGAGATCGTAACCGCCGGAGACGGTGATAGGCTTGGTTTCAACAGTGTAACCGACACCGTGGGGGTTGAAGTCGCTGCGTGGCATGGGGTGCGCTTCGTCGTAGACAACGGTGTTGAGAGGGCCGTCAAGCATAGGGTCCACGCGGAGAGAAAATATGTGTTGATGGTGGGCGGCAAGAACACCGGGGTGAACGACTGTGCCCCATGGGACGGTGAGACCTTCATCGATAGGTTGGGTGGAGAGGATACCGGTGGCGCGGACCTCGTACATAAGTTCACCGGCTTGGTTGAATTGGAAGGCGAGAATGTATTCGTAGTTTGCGACGGTGAGAATGGATTGGAGGACGAGCTCTCTGTTACGGACGACGGCTGCACGGCCGGTTCTGTAGTTTGTGTGTTTCCATCCGATACCATTGTCTTGTTCATGAATACAGACTACGTTTGGCATTTCAAGTACTCCTCCTTTGTCATCATTGAGAACGGCGGAGAGGTAGTGGATTGAACCAAGACAATCACATCCGAGTTGAAGGTTGTTTGCAGTGATACCTGCACCTACATCACCGAGATCGAAAGCAGCCTTTCTGTGGAATGGGTTACGAGGATCGGCATATGGAATGTTCATATCCGAAAGAGACAATCTGTAGAAAAGAGGGCGCCCATCATAGTGAACGTCGTAGAGGACCATGCCTTCTCTCAAGTTGAAACCAACCTTGAAGCTCCATTTTTGCCACTCGATAGTATGTCCCTGCTCACTGAACTTGGTAACTTCAAATGAAGCACCTTCTGGCTGGATAACGTTCAATGGCTTGAGATCTTTTCGGAGATCTTGTGCTTCTGGGATGTATTCGTTTGGAGGTTGAACTTTGTATGGTGAGATTTCCTTGATTGTGTTGTCGGCTCCAGTTGGCACGATATCGATACGTGTAACTTTCATGGTCTCGGCACTGACGACGGGGGAAATGGTAAGAGGCATAGCGTAATGGTTACCATCGACCTCATTGGGGTTCTTGGGGTCTCGAATGTAAAGGAAACATTGGAAATAACGTTTATCGTCAGTGAAAAGTCCCTCGTTAACTCCATCGGAACCTGGAAATTGTCAGTACAACTTTCATTCGAAATGGCTAAGGTGAATCTACCATAAATCCATGGGTCGCAAACAACTACAGTGCCTTCTGGCAGTTGAAGCTTTGCGATTGCGGCTTTTACTCCTTCATCTTCCAGGGCAATTAACTCGACTGCTACCAATTCTTCCGAGTCGGCACCACTGTGAACATTGGGGCCAAGTCTGACATTGCTTTCTACCTGTCCAGCAGACAAGTTGACAATAGCTTCGTGTAATTTATCCTATAGAAGGTATATCAGTATCAGTTTCCAAGCGATTTAAACCAATTGCCACTCGAAAAAATAGACATGAAGGAACTCAAGCAACTAGACTTACAGTGTTCTTAATATAGTAAACCACGAAACTCCTTCTATCAATCTTTGGGAGAGCAGTTCCGGAATGCTCAGCAGCGAGAAATGGGACCAATTCAGCCTTTTTTGGTTCCTCGAGGGTAATACTCTTGAATTGAAGCGTAACCTCAGCAGGCCATGAACTCTTGATAATCTGCGAACTCTGCAAGATCTCTGCAGCAGTCAATGGACCGAGAGGATGTTCCACGGTAGTTTTCTTGCCTCCCACGAATGGGAGGGAAGTTGAAACTTCGGCTGTAGACATTGTATGCGTTGTGGAAGCGAGTATCCAAAAGCTGCTCAGAAAAAATACAATGTTAAAATATGAGATGGAAAGACGAAAAAACGAGGGGTCCCTCAATATATATACACGGCTCCTAGCTGCCGGAGTAATGAGCCAAGATCTTTGTATTTCAATTATGAATGAATATTGTACGATAACTTTCCATTGTAATCTATTGGACCCCTCTTTCGAATCATAGCATTCGCATAATCTTATCGTTGTCCTGTTAGATACTGCATGTATTTTTCATGTTTATGTGCCTGTAGTAACCCCACTTCACTTCAGTTCATCCACCTATCTTTTATCATTCGCATGGACATTCCAAAAGGAGCAACGCGGGGTCGGAATAGTGATGATAGATCACTAGTAGATCTTTGATTCAAGAATCTGCTGCGAATGAAGATAAGTGGGTTAGCAATAGTAAATATTTACTTGATGTTTGCTTGTCATATGTATTATCGTTGTTTGTGAAACAGATAGGGTTTGGCATCTTAAACTTTAGACGCATTTCGATGTGTCGACGGCGATGTGGATTGTGTGCATCGAGTTCATGATATCGGAAATGCTCCGATGTTTTGTGGAATTTCTGACTCCGTGATTCGCATGGACTTTCCTAAAAGAGCTTTCGGTTATCCCGGTTATATCATTCTTATCTACGCTTGCATATCCGAACAGTGATAGTCGATTGTTTCCATAATGTTTCTTATTCATTGTCGCATATTCATTCATGGATAGTAGACAAAAGTGCAAGCGAAGGGCAAAGCGCATATGGGCAGTGGCAAAACTATTCTTCTTGTGATTTCTTCGTAACTGGAACGCCACCTTGAAAATTTCCCTACATCTTGTCTTCAGAATCTACACGAACAGCGGTTGCTGCGGCCGACATCATGGTTTACGGTGCCAGTTTGAAGCAGTCTGCTGTGCTACTCTTGTATATTCTAGGAGTTGGAGGGACTGACTGATTCCTTGATCGAACAATGTCAACATGACCGACCCTCTGACAAGATCGTCAACTTGAATGAGCTACAACTGTTACGAGTCTGGTGGGCGTCTCGCATCCATGCGTGCCACTGCATCATCCAAGTATAAAAGATGTCCGTCCGTCAAAAGTTTGATTGGGTTCGTGATCATTAAATTTCGGATCACTTGTTATCCTTCACAAGACGGAAGCGAATCACAAACAAGAAGAAAAGAAAATGCTCATTCGAATAGTATGGACATCTTTGTTTGCCTGGGAAATATCGAATTCCTGCGGTACAAGAAGCGAGGTCTTTTCATACATATCTCTACACCCGAAAAATATAATCCCCATGATTAATGTTGTGTTTTTCTCATTCATATAAAAACAAACCAATACAGTCCCTGTATCTCAAAGTCACCTGAGTAAATCTGCCAACTATGTTTGAATATCCGGAACATTTCTGAATCAGTCTAATTATGACCACGATGATCCATTCACAGAACACAGGCGAGTTGCAAGCGAAAACTGAAAGGGGCGAAGCGACAGTGAATGCAATGCAACATATCTTGGTTATGGATCACGAATAGGTATGGAAGGAGAATTTCAAAACGCAACCACGTAAGATCACGATTGTGCGCACTCATTTAATTAAATGACCTATTGTTATATTGGTAGAATGTGTAAACTACTCGATTAATAGTACCATAGAAACCTCGCATTTCTCTGCGATTCCTGTTTGACAAACATATCCCATACGACTAAACCATTATGCAAAAGCCCAAATAGATTCTCGTGAAATACCACAGAGTGGAAAGCCACACTTTGTTATGGAAAAGAAAAATCCTTCGAAACGACGACACTTATTGCAACCCCGTTTCCAGCATTCTACCCACATCTCCGAATCCCAAACTCCCCCCATCCACGTTCATCTAATCCCCAGTAAGATAAACCCAGATTAACGGACCTTGCCCCGGCAACCCGGTTCTCTTTCTTCCCATCTCCCACCCCAAACTTGCAAGCGTCATCTTCATCCTCTGGCTATTCCCTCCCTTGAAAACCATTCCCTTAGTCCACTTTCCATTCCCCACTTCCTGGACCTCCGTCATCACATTCTTATCCGCATCTTTATTGCTACAACCCAGTTGCTGCATCATATCCTTGATCGTCATGGTAGATGGAACAAAAAACTTACGATGATTAGCCACATCATGTGGATAGAGCGGGGAGTTTGCGAGCCAAGGGGGTGTGGAGCCGGTTATGAAGACATGCACAAGGCAGTGAGAGGGGGGAAAGAGATAATTGTAGCCTGGGGGAAGACCGATACCGTCGAATTGATTCTTGACGTTTATACCGGGCATACCGCTTTTATCGGCAGAAGGAGGCGCGGGATGAGTGCTGGAAAAAGGGTACGGAGGAGCTGCAAAGCCTGGTGGGCCGTAGCCAGTAGAGTAATAATCAGGGTAGCCATAAGGCGATGGTGCGTAGCCCATGGGGAATGGGGAGTTGGGGAATGCCATACCGACGCCTGGGGGAAGAGGACCCGAATCTGGACCGTGGTAGGAGTTGAATGGTATGCCGGCCATTTATTGTTGTAGACTGAAAGAATATGCGACGGGGTTGTGTGAGATTGGCAGTTGATAGATTTGTTGCCTAGGTGGAAAAGGCTGTTGAGGTGGAAATGGTGGAGGTGGTGGTCCCGGGTCTCGACCGTAGTATCTGTTCCAACCACTCAAGAGATCAGATTTTGCTACGAGTTCTTGATAGTAGAAGATCTCGTAACCGGTGATGTCGAAAATTTGTATGCGGAGAAGCTGGACCTGCTGTATATTGTCGAAAGGATCACAAAGGGTTTTGTACGAAACAAGAACCTGCACGTCTTCGTATGAAGATAAAGTTACAAGGTTTGGTTCTTGAGCGGACGCCACGATGGCGGGTTGAACATAAAAATGCCGAAGCTTATGTTCTGGTAGTTGATTGAAAAATGTCTAAAATTTGTAGATATATGAGCGGTAAGGGGTATAAACGGGTGTTGTGGATGGATAGAGAGTGCGTTGTTGAATTGTTTGAGGTTGTCAGAAAGAAGAGCCTTGATTAAATAGACGCTGAAAAGGGGTCAGATTCGGACCAGAAACAACAATGGTCGTGAATGGGGAAAGTGTTTGTGAATCATGAGACACGTTCGATTAAGAAACTTCCCTCTGATGATTCAAAAATAAATTCTACAGCAGAAACAGCAACATACTAAAGCATTACTTAGCAATCAAAGTATGAATCACCAACAAATATCTTGGGTATATTGTTAGATTTTGTGAATGCAGGACTAAGCCTAACCTTGAGGCCCCCTATGTATGATATTGGTACAAAAAGATGCAGTCTTCGCCTATCCTTAATTTTTTTAAAAAGACCAATGAAGTTTGATTGTAATCTTGGAAGAGCCGACTTAATGTTTTATCCACCTGCCACTACCGCAAGACCTTCATATATTTTCCCTTTAACAGCGTAAAAGGAACTCGTTGTGACGCCAACGCTTTCTACTTCGATTCTCCCAGTGCCAGTTTTACGGACAATCACAGATCCGTCAATCAAAAGAGTACCCTCTCCTCTGAGTTCGGCAGTAAGACCAGAAGATTGCATAATTTTTCGCAGATCGGTTAACCTTAAATCACCCACATGCAATGGCTGAGCAACCGATCTTGTTGCCGACGCCATATTCGAAGGTAGGACATCCAAAATTGGCATCTCAACAACAGCCTTTGCTGAATCAAGAGCTGCCTGTGTTGGAGTTTCTTCTGACTCCTCTTTTATCATCTTTTGCTTCTTATTGGCACCTTCTGAGTTGTGTGATTCGCTATCAATATGTGTAGTTTCTAGTCGGCCAGTAAGAGTAACAATTCCTAGTCCCTTGACGTTCTGCCAGCGTAGTTGTTTTACCAAAGAATCAGTGAGTTTGACAGCCCACGCATTGGTGTCTACACTTGCGTCAATAATGACACCAATCTCTGGAGTGTACACATCGATGAGTTTTTCTTTCGTGCTACCAAGAAGCTTTCTACAATCGCTTGCGAGTGCTAATGTCTCTTCTTTCATACCGCCAACTAATATCAACTTCCGAGGTTGGATTAGAGGTATCAACATTTGAAGACTACGTTTGTCGTGAAGTCCAGAGAAGTCGACAAATGCAATTCGAAGATTTATTTTGAGCGTCTTGATTGATATTTCCAGTCTGGATGGTCCAGGAATCTCTTCTTCTACAATATCCATTAGGTCATCCTCTTCTGGAACATCTGCAACTGAGCCCTCCTCATTATTGCCGATCTGTTGTCGTTTCCCCTCATTCGACGCTCGACGTTTACCGGAAGCCGCAACATCATCCCATTTTCTTTTTTTGCCAAGGGTATCTTTCGTATCATATTTTCCAGGTCGCTGTGGCTCCTGACCATCCACCTCGTCTCGTTCTTCAGCCCGTAGAAATTCACCCGGTCTAATAAGTTCTCCGAAATCATCATTTCGCTTCCTCCTAATCGCTATAGGAAACATTTTATCACGGCCTTTCTTCCCTCTCACGTCGAAATCGTGAACGCCTTTCTTCCGAAGAAGAATATTAACGCCAAGATCTTCATCACTCAAGCCAATCTTCTTCCGATTTGCTTGGCCCATGGTTGCGGATATGTTAAGTGCCTTTCCTTGCTGCTCATTCTCAGAGTCATCAGAATCTGACGATGAATCCGATGAAGCATCATCAACAATATCAGCAGAAGCCTCGAGAGCTGTAGCGCCACCCGGTTGAAGAGTGGTCTGCAATTGACGTTGTGTTGCCAACCACTGTTGATAAACAGTCAGATCATTACCCTCTAATGGTATGCGTTTGGGTTCTCTGATTTCAAGATCTCTTCCTCCTCCGTACACCTGTTCCAGCATTCCTCCACTTGAGCTTGGTTCCGAAGTGACTCCATCGCGTCGTTCTTCCCACCATGACCATAAAGTTCTTCCTAGACCTGGAGCTCCACTTATCGGATTCAGTCGCTCTGTTAAAATCAAAAGATTCTTGTCATCATCCGCGATTTTGCATAGGACCTCCTTCGAAAATCCCCATTCAATGGAAGTGTCACTAGCAAGGATGACCTTCCCTACTGATCGTCCTAAATTGTCCGTATCATTCAACATTCGATCAATTTGACCCTTTCGCCCAAGCAATCGAAGGTGTTTGAACTCGAATGGGCCAATGTGTTGTTTTGCTTCCTCTGCATTTCTCCTTTGTTGTCCAGTTCGTTGTTCCTCATGGCCAGGCTGCGCTTCAAACTCCCGAATGATAGCTTCGTCCATCCATTCAAACATACTTCTTGTATATCTCATCGTCATTTCGCTCGTACTCACTGCTAGATAAGGTTTCGCGGATTTGAATGCACTTTCTTCCTCCTGGTTTTCTGTTCTCCAAGCATGCTCTAGAAGATATGCAAGTTCCATCATTCGCGCTCCAGAATCTGTCGGTATAAGGACAATTCCTCCTCTGCTAATTGATGATCTAATCATATCCAATAAAAGTTCATCTCTCTTGGCCCGACCTCCAGGTAAAGCAACTCGTTCTCCTCCTTTACTACTGCATATCAACGCGGTCGGTTTCCGTAATTGTTCAATAACCTCAGCTCCTCCAGCCCCAGCCCCACCCAACCAAGCTGCACCAGCCAAAACATTCTCACGAGCTTGATTCCAGTCCACTGCGTATACTATAGACTCAAGTCCGTGTTGAATATGCCATATCGTGCCTCCTAAACTATGTCCAGCGTTGTAGGCCGTAATTGTTACCCCATTCAGTGGTTGATGAGGCTGTGAATATTTCAAAGGACGAACCAGCGAGAAGTAGTAGTTAATTTCTTCTTTCGTTGGGGATTGAAGGAGGAAAGAGGACGTTGTGGGTATGATGGTTGATGCTAGTGGTGTTGAGCAATATAAGTCTTGTAACAGAGTTCTCCCAAGCGCGATGACAGGATGTGTCGCATAGACAGGTATTCGAGTGAAGAGAGGGAAGTGCTTGCAACAATGTGCGTAAGCTGCGATATGAGGAACGGTCGCATGAGTAAGTAAGATAAGTGAAAGCGTAGGGATTTGTTTCTCCAGCTCCCTCAACTTTTCCACGTCGAAAGTTTCATCCCATCCTACATCAATCAGCACCTTGATCCCTCCATCAAGCTCAAGTAATGATTGCGACGCCGATGATTCGGATTGCGCTCCCTGTAAGGAACAAAAGGTAAACATTGCTATCGCATTCTGTGATGAATACAAAAGAGAAAAGGAATACGATGTATTTGACTCAAGGTTGACGATAATAAAGAGCAATGCAAGGCTATCTTGAAAGGCTGTAGCCGCGACCTAGTGCCCAATAATGTGATAACACGCTAAAAATTTAAGGTTTAGGCCTGGTCCGAAATTACTGGGTACATAAGGCAAGGTAGCCTTAAGGAAGTCGTGGGCGGAATTTATATCCTCAATTCCATCCAGTTAATACCTTGGCTTGTATTTCAATGTTTTTTGCCAGTTCTTCCTGTTAATGACATTTGTCGTCGCGGACTTTCTACTATTGCAAATTCATATAATATTATAATATCTTGCAGCTATCTGAATCTTCGACAGACAAATGGCGCAACCTCCCTTTGTAAGGCAATCTGTTCTATTTTCAGGTCTTCTAGGGATCGTTTCCTGCTTCTGTCCATGAGCTGATCATGATTTATAGCAACAGCAGTCTTCTTATGGGGGCCAGCCTCTCTACCAAGGTCAGGGAAATCCCATGATGCTTCCCACAGACCCAAACGATCTCGGCATGGAGAATTTACAGATATCGAATCAACAACCAGCTCCTAGGAAAAAGAAGAAGGATAGGCACGCATATCATGTTGTCGAAGCTCAAGGCTCTTCGCAAGCATTTAATGGGATGCCACAGGGCGGCGTTCCTCCTTCAGCTTATCTCAATGCCGACCCTTCATCAATGCCGTCTCCAGGCGGCCAGTTCCTTAATTCGCCCATTACACCTCAAATGTCCCAGTTTCCTGCCCCTGTGAATGCGCCGTTCAATACTGCGAATCCTGCCACGCTTAATGAATATGCTGCTGCGACTGGACCCGGGGACAGTTTCTCTGCTAATGTGCAGACTTCGGCGCAAGGCCGAGTGGATCCAGATCAAATTCCAAGTGTACCTCGATCGAGAGATGCGATAGCGCAGTATTATCTGAAGAACGTATACCCAACATTTGAGCATCATCTTCCCCCAGCGGCCACAGTGCCGTTTGTTGCTTATGACCAAGGAAACGCTTCGCCGAAGTTTGCACGTTTGACAATGAACAACATTCCATCCACGGCAGATGCGTTACATTCAACTGGATTGCCACTTGGTCTTCTCTTACAACCATTAGCCCCATTGCAGCCAGGGGAGCTCGAGATACCGGTTTTGGACTTTGGAGAAACGGGCCCCCCTAGATGTCATCGATGCCGTGCATACATCAACCCATTTATGGTATTCAGATCTGGGGGTAACAAGTTTGTGTGCAATATGTGCAACTATGCAAACGATGTACCCCCGGAATACTTCAGTGCGATTACACCACAAGGGGCTAGAGTTGATAGGGAACAGAGGCCCGAGTTGATGCGAGGTACTGTGGAGTTCTTGGTTCCGAAAGAATACTGGTCGCAAGAGCCGGTGGGTTTGAGATGGATTTTCTTGATCGACGTAGGCCAAGAAGCGCTAAACAAAGGATTCTTGGAAGGATTCTGTGAAGGCATTCTGGCAGCTTTGTATGGGGGTGATGATTCAATTGAAGAGGATGGATCTTCGAAACGCAGAATTCCCGTAGGATCAAAGGTCGGATTCGTAACCTTCGACAAGGATATTCACTTTTATAACATGAATCCTGCACTAGATCAAGCTCAGATGTTGATCATGCCGGATATTGAGGACCCATTTGTTCCCCTTAGTGATGGACTTTTCGTGGATCCGTATGAAGCAAAGTCCAACATTACATCTTTACTGAGTCAGCTCCCACAAATATTCTCTCAAGTCAAGAATCCCGAGCCGGCGTTACTTCCTACTATCAATGCAGCCATGGCAGCTCTTGAGAAGACTGGAGGAAAGATTGTGTGTTCTCTGTCGGCTCTTCCAACCTGGGGGCCTGGTAGGCTGTTCCTCCGTGATGATGGGAAACAGCATGGCGGAGAACAAGACAAAAAGCTCTTTACAACTGAACACCCTGGCTGGAGGAAAGCAGCGGATAAGATGGTTGCAACTGGAGTTGGTATTGACTTATTCCTTGCTGCTCCTGGTGGTGGTTATCTTGACATTGCAACAATCGGTAAATATCTCCAAAGTTATATCCTAATTACTAGAATTACTAACCCCGTTCTTAGGTCATGTTGCTGCTGCCACTGGAGGAGAAACATTCTACTACCCCAACTTCGTCTCTCCAAGAGATAATGAGAAATTGTCGCATGAAGTTGTGCGCTCCGTTACACGTGAGACTGGATATCAAGCGCTGATGAAGGTCCGATGTTCCAATGGCTTGCAAATCTCTTCATACCATGGCAATTTCATCCAACATACCTTTGGAGCTGATATTGAATTTGGCGTTATTGATGCAGATAAAGCTATGGGAGTCTTATTCAGCTATGACGGAAAGCTAGATTCCAAGTTGGATGCACACTTTCAAAGTGCTCTACTCTATACTACAGCTAGTGGTGAGCGAAGAGTCAGGTGCTCAAATGTTATCGCTAGCGTGAGCGATCAAGCTAAGGATTGTATGAACTTTGTGGATCAAGATGCTATTTATGCGTTGATTGCCAAAGAGGCAGCATCGAAAATGCTTGCACATTCATTAAAGGAAATTCGAGGCGCCCTGTCGGAGAAAAATGTTGATATCTTGGCAGGATATCGTAAGAATTTTTCGGGATCTCATCCTCCAGGTCAATTAGTTCTACCAGAGCACCTCAAAGAATTCAGTATGTACATTCTGGGTCTTGTCAAATCTCGCGCTTTCAAAGGCGGACAAGAACCTTCCGACCGCCGAGTTCACGACGCGCGTATGATCAAAAGTATGGGTGCTCTAGAGCTTTCTTTATACCTTTATCCTCGCATGATCCCAATCCATAACCTCGCCCCGGAAGATGGATTTGCAAATGAAGACGGTCACCTCAGAATGCCACCCTCAGTACGGGCTTCTTTCGCCAGAGTTGAAGAGGGTGGGGTATACCTTGTGGACAATGGACAGAATTGCTACTTATGGATGCACGGCCAAACTTCACCTAATCTTATCATCGATTTGTTTGGCGAAGACAAAGATACCCTCAAGGCATTGGATCCATATCTCTCATCTCTACCTGTGCTTCAGACTCATCTCAGCGCTCAAGTACGGAACATACTAGAATATCTGAAGACAATGCGTGGAGCGAAAGCTCTGACAATTCAACTTGCAAGACAAGGTCTTGACGGTGCAGAATATGAATTTGCCCGACTATTGGTGGAAGATAGAAACAATGAGGCCCAGAGCTATGTGGATTGGTTGGTTCACCTGCATCGGCATGTACAACTGGAGGTAAGCCATCTCTTTCCCAAGCAAGACTGGAACGTTAATGCTAACATTATCTGCGGAAATAGTTAACCGGCCAAAGAAAAAAGGATGATAGCGGGGATAACTCTTCAATAGCGTCGAATTTTACAGGTTTGAGACCTCCCTACTGGTAAATTCATGATGTTTTGATGGATGAAGAAAAGTGTACGGCGTAGTTCAAGCCCGAGAAGAAAATAGGAAATTTCGGAGTCGGATTTCGGTAGGGGAGGAAATGGAACTGTGGTGTGACAGTATTTTTGATTAGCGTGCATAAAAATCAGTCAACATTTAAAATCCAAATCTCGGTCCCGACTCATTCCCATATCTCTTCAAACAATCTCGGCTTCGCCTTGCTGAACTCGGTCACCACTTAGTATGGATACAGTCCCTTTCATGATTGGCCAGACCAAGAGTTCATTCATTGATTTTGTTAATCACTACTTCGTATGAAATCGAGAAATCTGCGAAGATAATTCTGCAAATATGCGCGTCGTCCCAGTCTTGTTTATCCATCTTTTTCGTAAATAGACGCTGACCCGCCGGGTAATATTTACCCAGTGTGCCGAGCCCAGGGCCTTGTTGGTGGCTAATTAGTACCATATTATGTTCTAAGCAAGTGTGTGCATGAATTGACTGAAGTATTTTTTATTTTTTATCAATATTTTTCCTTGTCAATTCCTATTCTACATGTCCTGTTTTCCGTTCGTATATCCCTTTGCATCTCCAAGGGAGTATTCTGATGGTGCCATTGTTGACACAAGTGTGGTACTGACTAGGGAATGCAACTCTATTTATGCTTATGTACGGCGTCGGCACTTTACACCATACGGCTAAAGTGATGCTTGCTGAAACGCACGAATCCATGTTCTCTTAACCTCGCTTGCTAAACTCTGGACGTAAATGGTAGAGAATTGGAGCAAAAGAGTATATGATATGGATGGTACAAGGAAGAAGGACCGAAGTGACGAACTGTCGGGAAGGAGATAGTGGTTGTTATGCAGAGCGTATATGTGCAGAAAACGGTTTCGAGAGAAGTGTTTACATATGGAGTTGAGACTAGGCGGGCTGAAGATTTTATTTCAAATAATATTGTTGGCAAAGCGTTTATTTTGATAGTCATGCGTTTGAGTGGGCGCGGATGGGTATCCGGTGGCGGTTTGGATGTTGGGGTTTTGGATTATGGTGGTCTGCATTGGCGAGGAGCCAAGTAGTCTTCGGATGGTAGGATTTGCAGAGTAAGGAGCTCCCCCATTGTCTAATCTTAGATTCAAAACATTTTCACATTTTGGGAAGAATAATCTCAATAATAGAGGAAGAGAATTCCTGATTTTTTTCATTCGTCCACTGAATGTGTGGGTGTGGAGGGATGCTGTGCGACAGATATCTGTCTCTAGGAGAAAGTAGAATATTTTTATTGGTGGATTTTTAAAGCACATCTGGGGTTCTTTTTTTATGTAACATCTCGCTTGAATATGCAGTGAAGCTGGTGGTCTCTATTTAGATGCATTGTATTTGCTCTACGTTATTTTCGCGGCGACTTTTCTACGGTAAGAAGGCAGGTATCTCTGATGAGGCTTCGTCGCAGCTCTTATGTGGCGTCGTTAATTTACTGTCTGATATCTAGCTTCTCACGTGTTTCATTTTCATTTGGTCACAGGTTTTGCAGATGGATCATGGCTTTTTTGGGTTAGATGCTTTTATTTCTTTGTTCTCGCTATAACTTCTTGCTACAGAAAAGTTAATGTCGAAACAACTTTAAGAATATACTCAACAATAACTAGTATTCCATTGTTGGGGTGAGAAGTCAGTAGCTTCTCACCTGATATCAACACACAATGGGTTGCGTCAAATACTCAAGACACTCACACTCGACCAAGGCTAGCACAGTTCTTGCATCTGAACCCGAACAGACGCTCGATGACTGGCTCTGGGGCTTCTATTTTCATGAAACAACACCAAGTGGCCCTGAGTCTTTCGAGTAGAGGACGCTCATCCTCGATTCTACATCCGCAGGTAAAGATAGAAATTCCGTGCGGGATTACCTCGTCTTTGACTGGTGCGTTTTCTGGCTTAGGCTTGATGAGCTTAGTCGGCATGTAGAATTATTGTATGATGTTGGTCTTATTAGTTGTGCGGAAGGGTAGCTAGGGTTAACAAGTGAATAGGGAGGGGTATAAGTGGGTGAGACTTGTCGTTGTTTAAGGATCGTTCAAAATTAATCTCAGAAGAGAAGAGGGAGGCGTGTTTCTGCCGCACGGGTATGAGGCGAGGGCATCCCTCTTTCTTGTTCCATTTCTATCTCGGAGGCAGCCAGCCGGAGGATTCCCTTCTCTCGTGTCCAATAACTTCTTCTTAATGCAGCTACTGTCTATATCGAGAGACCATCTGAGACCAATACAAAAAGTCTCTTTGTTTCAACAAGTAGAGAGTAAGACATACTCCCCAACCAAACTTGGGGATACCTCATCTTGGAAGTTGTAGAGACCTATGGTGTGAGCGACGATGCAGATAAGAATGTACTCTGTAGTTCTCCAGCGTTCTCCAGCTACCTCACTTCAATAGTCGGCCCAACCACAATGAAGCTTAACAAAAAGGGGATAATCCACCAGACCAAAAAGCCGCGCAAAAACATACAACAGTGGGGATTCGCTGGTGGTCACCCACCCAACTACTAATCCACCGATCTGAAGCTTGTGTATGGCAGAGCGGACGGGATGCCCAATTCTCTTCAGTCTATGGTCGTATGTGGCAGGTCCTGTTTTGTCTAAAAATATATTCATTGTCAGACACAGTGAGAGATGAGTGGTGAGTCGAACACCTCACGAAATTTGAGAAATTAAATAGCATACAAGTCTGGCATTGGAAGATTACTTGAATTTAGATTTTGATTAGAATTTTGAAAAGCGCCAGTGTTAAAAGGTAAAAGGTATATCAAGTAGATATTACAATTTTGGCGTTCGACTTCTCTTTTTCAATTGCAAGGTCTATTTTTCTACTCGCGAAATTAGGCGATGCGTGGTGCATCACATGAGAGGTAATATTCACTGTATAGATTTGGTGTTGAGTTGCTGTTGGATTTCTGGATGGCTGATTACATTTGCATATGGTACAGTGGACGGTTTTTCAAATGGAGGAATCAAATATCATTTAAAGGGTGAAAGTGTTTTGGTGAAATGTTTGGGATTTTTGGTGTTGATAATGACGGAACAAAAGAAACTAATCAATTCTCAGCTCCACTGAATCGCACTTCTTTTTTTTCGCCAAAAGAAAAGTGTCGTCATTGCTTGGCCTCACCTCGTGTATCCACTGCTTCCGCCTTCAAAAAATCGCATGAAACATCCGCTTGAGCTTGTCCGTGAAGCCATCCCCGATGAGTCTTCAAGCATGCCACCTCAATTGTAACTCGCTCTTCTCCCTGAGGAATGTGCGAATTCAAGATTGTGAAAGGCTGAAGAATTGTCGGTCGAATCATACGTCCATTGCGAAAGGTCGGGACTCCTTTGGATTGGAAATGGATTTGGAAATCGACAGGGTTGCTGTCGGACTCATGTACTCGCCTGGTGCTTTCGAGAGCGCAAGAGAGTTTGAGTATGGCTGGATGTGAGGCGGGCAAGACATGACAGTTGAGGTCGAGAATGAAGTGGTGGGGCTTCAATTCGGCACCGACATCGTGGTGGTAGAAGGTGAAGATGTCGTGGGTTCGGTCGTGTTGCTCCTGGGCGGTGATCGCTGCCGCGAGGCTGGCGATTCCGAGAAAGAGGAAGATTTTCATGAAAAAGGATTTCATGATTGTGATCTTTGGGTTGGGACTTCTGAAATTCGCTTTGATTGTGAAGTTCAAGGATTTTAATTTTCAGATTCAGGTTTTGGTGTTTCTGATTGCTGTGAATTCAGGAATTCTGATGAGAAAAATAGAAAGGATAGGAACAGAAGGAAACATGGGTTTATATAGATGGGAAAAGTAGTTTGTTTTGAACTTGTTCACCAATTTGTATGTGATCTAGGTGCACTAAATAGAGAGCTTAGAACGACGGCAAATTTTTAACGCAGTCTCTACTTTACTATTTAGAATTTGATCTCCAGGCGTGTATGCGCACCCTTTGCTTCCGACGGAGAGATGTGTTCTTCGACAGTCTGGAGGTTGTTCCTGCACTGTTCAGTTGCCCCCCTTGCCATTCATAGTGACTTCATGACCACATGAGTTGGAGTTCCGATCATTTTCCAAGGACTACTCATATTATGATCTACGATATGGTTTTGTGATCCCTTCCTGTCCATTCCTTGCAACTGGGGCCATCTATCGCCAGTTATTCATGGAATCTCATGCTCCATATCCTATCATCGTCTTATGAATGGATCTTCGCTTGTTGGCATTCGATTTTTTGTTGGTATACTGGTGCATTTGGAACAGCATACCGGTATCTGTTTAACTTCCGGTACGAATAATTTCAAGGCCGGATTCGGAGGAACGAAGCGCACACTAGTCCGACTTTTGCACGTGATGCAATATCTAATTTCGAGAAGGCACATATCTTATATGGTGACCAAGATTTGAGACGGAGAAGAATAGATGCAAGTTGCTTGTTAATCGAAAAAGCTCTGGGAAGAATTTGAAGGCTATGGGAAAGCATGCTAAGAATCGTGCTCCTTTTCTAGTTCATTAGATCACAAAAGAATATCACACATTCTCAAGGAAAGGGGGTTCTAGAATCTAACGAAGGCAATAGAGTTATCTCCATTACACGTGCCTCTGATGTTCATTGTTTTGAGATAATCTAGAAACCGGCATTCCCACCCGGACATCGATATCTCTTTCTTCGCTTGCAAGTGAGTTTGTTTTAGAAATAGAGAACAATGAAAAGGCTTTTTAATCAAAGAAAACAAGTCTGAGACAATAGCATAGTTTGATACACGAACAAAGAACATTGTCAAAGCAGTTGCGTGAAGAATCATTTGGACACGGCTTGTGCTCTACAAATCATAAAAATTTCCAGATTGTAGACCCCTTCCTTTTCGAACCCATCCAAGCGATACATTGCAAACGATATCGCCACTTTCAGCACTAAGAAAGGCATGATAAGAAAAAAAAAGAGCAAAAATATAGCAAGAGCAAATGTATACCTACGTGCAAACTGTCTACCCACAATGTAGCCACATTGTCGGGTACTTTTGGGAGGAGAAATGTCCGCGACACGACCAACATCATATTCAAGAATACAAAGAGAGCAAACATACAAGATACTTTGACCGGGAAGATTGTGTACCACAGAAGTCGCCCGAAAGATTAAGCCCGAGTCGGCACCACCATGGCCATGACTGGCATTTGAGGCTGGCATAGAGACTCGGGCCGAGCTTTTGTGACATCGGAAGATGAAATTCTAGGTTATAGATCAGATTAGTCAGATCGGTTGCCGAATTTGGAGCTAAACCTGGAGTGTTGATTTTGAGGCTAGAGCTCCTGAAGTGGCTCGATGGACTGAGAAAACAGAATTGGGTGTTCGATTGAGAGCCCACAATCAATTGAAATTTATTTTAGACTTCTAAGAAATACCCAGCGTCATATGTGATCACAAAATGTGACATGTCTCTCCTTGATTCAAGTTTCCAGGAACGGTAATATTGGGGGCCGAATGGATGTACCCCCTCGTTTGCTGTGCCAGCCAGTGCTTCTCGAGATCATGCCACAACAATATTCTCTCATGCTGCACAGCATTTCCGATCCGTCATATTATGCAGCTGTGATAGAAAACTCCTAAGTCAAGATCCGGAAAAAGATTGATCGTGATACCAATACCAATAAATATTCTCCTAGCGGCGTACCGACCAGAACAATCATTTCACATGATCATATTCGTCCCACGGTCCCACCTCAACGCATTTTCCCAAATATATCTCTGACATCGTATCTCCATCAATATCACCTCTCCACATTTTCTCAACCTTTTGTGATACAGGTACAGAGATTTCGATTGCCGATATCTCGCGTGTAACACTGCACTTGCGGCCCGCAGCGTTGACATCTCTTTTCAGATCCGATCAAATCTCCTCCACGATTCGAGCGTTCTTCTTCCAGAACGGTGTCGTGTAACGTAGGGAACATACATACAAATTGACTAAAGCAATACGGATAACAGTAACGCAATGCAGGATCCGCCGATTTGGTCGAGCGTCGTTGCACATTGCAAGGAGAGACAAAGTAGAGGGCCCAAGAAATAGGCTCGGCCGTGTCTGGACGTCGTACTAGATCTGGGGAGTTTTATTGTTGGGGGCGGAATCGTGCGGGAGGTTGCATATTTGGTTGGGGTTGGAGCCACATATGTCATATCGATGTGATACTATCATTGCGTTGCGTGCCGCAAAACAATGTACTTGAGCTTTCTGGTGGGTGGATATCTTCTTTTAAGGAAGGCGCAGGAAATTTCCGTTTGACGCATGCTGTGACCACGATGTGATATCTGTGAACGGAGAATTATTAGGCTTTGGGAATTAGGAGCTGATAAAAAAAGACTGAAATTGGATATCCCGCATGAATAATGATTCAAAGAGTAATTGAAGATAGACCGGAGATATTTCCGTGTCCGTCAACTCAACATTAGGCGAAGTTGTTCAACGATGATCAGTCTGGTCTCTCCAAGGAAGTTACATTTCAAGCCATGGGATTCAGTTGGTCCTCCTTGGAGGAAGTAGTCGGCGGATAAAATTCCATGTAGTCCACAACTTCGGGAGCTTTCCTCAGCTATTTGTCTCACCTTCCAATTTATCCATGTATAGTAATCAGGTATTTTCAGGAACAGGTAACAAGAACCATTCGTGAGTATAATGTCTCGCAATTGAATAGCTGACTACAGAAGAAATGACAAAGTAGTCCCAACATTTTCCCACCGCTCTTAAGCCAGGCCTGAATTTTGTATTCCCTGTCGCGTCACAAACGCCACTATGTAATACACCCATACCTGCATCGTGACAGCTGTTACCCTTTGCACCACCTAGAACGCCAAGAAAACATCACCGTTGAAATTTTTCAAGCCTTGAACGCGCCATGGAGATTTGCTGGCTTGAACGTCTGCCTGAAAATTTCGAGTTCGTGAGTGAAACAAGTTTTGCTACTTGAGCTTGATGACTTTGAACTTTTTGACGGGGAACTTGGACTGCTGGAGCTGGAGCCCCCGGGACCTTCACATGGCTCAAAGGCAAAGATGATGGCCGAAAACTGCTGATTGAACTCGTTATCGCGAACGAGCAGCTCACGCCAGATGTTCGCAACTTCTTCTGGAGGATTCTTGAAACCTGGGCCAAGCCCATACGTTCCGATTACAATCTTATCATAACCGTAGAAAATTGCAATCCGCAAGGCGGTCTTAATGGAAGCTTTCATCAATTCCCGTTCCGTTTTAAAAGAGTACTTTTTGCCTGAGCTATCAAGCTTAGGTCGCTTGACGGTAGGGACAGAAATTATGGGCAGTGCTGAGATCCTTGTTAACACTTGTAGTTCAGAGTTGATGCTTTGAAAACTCACATTTGTATTCTGACCACGGCTCATACTTTTCTGGTCCATTGCGGAAAACAACTTCGGCCTGTTAGGCAAAATATCACACTTGAGTCTAGTCAACTTACCAACGTTCTGAGAAATAATACCAGCTCGTTCGGGAATAGGGTAATTATTCGAGGTGATGTTATCTGATGCTGGTGTCGTTAAGCAAGTATATAGAGTGCTTCGTCTGGCTAAGCATTCTTCCGGTTGCATAACGCCTGAGGAAATGAGTTAGAGTGAGATAGGTACCCGGTAAGAAAGAGCATACCAGCTTCCCAGTCACCACCTGGTCTTCTTTCATGTGCCGGCATAATGACTGGAATGGGTTGATCATTCTCGCTGGCTGTCCATTCAAGAGCTAGATCCACGGGATCTCGTTCCATAAAAGCTTTGAAACGTTAGCCAATAAATCTTAGTCTAAAATTTTCCCAACGCCCTAGAATACCTACCGAATGTGTACTGTCTTGATTCTCTTATTGGCTGGTCTCGTAAAGAATCCGAATGGCATAAATACGAAGTAGTTGGCCACTGCGGACATGCACTGCGTATGTAAGGGACATAAGTTTTCTTCGCCTCAGCAGCGATCTCTGAAGGCTTTGGCTTTGAGGGGGGCATGTTGAAATTGTAGGCGGAATAAAAGGATAAGAATCTAGATAGAACGAGAAATTGATTCAAGCAAAGCGGCGGATTAAAAAAAATGGGTATATATCAAAGCAAGTTCTTGAATTAGAAGCTATAGTAGATGCGATTCACCGCGATAATCGACAGCAAGACGAAGGGCATGGCTTAAGTATATATAAACGAAGGGATACAAGAGATGTGGTTCAAAAAAAAGTAAATGTTGCGAGCGCGATCTAGTCCACATTCCTGATGCACGATCTCGATCACAGACCTGTAGCTGATAGATTCCCGGAACTTTTGTCAGTCAAGAAAAGGCATATTGATGATTGATTTTTTGGGCCCAGACTCTTTGAGTCAAGATCATTTCCACCGAGCTGAAGACATATCGACAGTGAATTGGAGGCGGATGATATGGGTTGCAGCTTCCGAGTCCTTGCTACCAAGTGACAAAAAGTATGCATGTTACCGGAGACCAACCCAGAGATCTTTTGATCAAATCCTGTAGGTTACATAAGATTCGCGAGAAACAGACCTGTCAACTATCGTCATTCTCCAATGAGAATAGGTAAGGGCAGATGAGAAACAATATTAGTCCGTGCATATTCGAACTGGTTCAAATGATAACGGGTATAGACAGTAATAATGGGATACCGGTACTGTATAACATTATACAGATAGGGGTACATTCCAGAAATCGGTGTGTAAGGGAGGCAAGCTTTCGTCAATTAGTATACTGTGGCAGAGGCATCATTGATGTAGAAGCCTGTTTATACAATTCATTTGGGAGAGATTCGAGGGATGATAAAAAAGAATAAACAAATGGTGTGAGAAAGCAATATGAAAAATTTTCTCCGAATTTTGAATTGCTTTTGGCGACGCCCAGACTCGTAATGCTGTGAGCCCCTGACGAGGATTCGAAGGTTAGAGTTTCCATATCTCGATATATAGATATACTTAGATCACAGCCCCATAATCTGTCTAATTAGAACTTACAATGTGGGCATTTTTACACGATTGAGTTTGTTGATTGATCGTGAACCAGATCTGATGGAAAGTTTGAAATGCTTAGCCAACGGCTCGGGTCGTTTCGGTTCGGCAATGCTATACCTTATTCCTTGGAACCGCATTTGGCGCGCGTCTACGGTAACCCTCATTTACCACTATGTCTTCTAATATCAGATAGGTGCTCGAAGAAAAGTATAAACACCAAAAAGAATGTATGATTGATACGGCATCAAAACCAAAGACAACCACAATTATCCCGTTTGGAGGACTTTGAAATTAATCTTGTCGATCCTGCCAAGTCGGCTGCTTCTCTGAAATATCGAATAAGAAACAATGGCACAACCCCGCTTTTTGTCAAAATCAAAATATGTCGCACGATCTTTCATTCAATTAAGGAGCTTCAGTATTTCTTATCCTACTAGATCTTCTCAATTATCTGTTGCGAAATTGCTTGGAACTGCTCCCGAAAATGTAGATGAGGTTAAAGTCAATGTCAATGGTTTTATTCGTTCAATTAGGAACCAAAAAAAGATATCGTTTGCTTCAATTGGCGATGGCTCAAGTGTGCAACCGTTACAAGCTCTTCTTGCTCCGCAACAAGCTGAAAGGTCTGATAACCATACAAATAAGTTCTCTTCCACTCCTAATCGTACGATAGACTCTCGACCGGTACAGCTGTACGCCTCACCGGATACTGGAAACCTTCCCCGAACCAGAAGGCACAAAGCAATGAATTACATGTGCTTGAAGTAAATGTTTTAGGTGCCGCGGATCCCGCCGTATGTAAGGCTTGGATGCAATACGTTTTCATTGATGATCACTACTGATCCGGATTGGCAGACATTTCCACTACAGAACAAATACCACACGCCTGAATACCTCCGCACCATCCCTCATTTGCGGACGCGAACGCCCTTCAATTCAGCATTACTTCGATTCCGATCGCAAAGCATAGCTTCTCTGACACAATTCTTTACTGAACAGGATTACGTCCAAACACATCCTCCTATAATTACATCTTCAGATTGTGAAGGCGCGGGGGAAGTTTTTGAAGTCGGTAGCGCGCACAAAGGACCAGTTGGGAAAGGTGATGATGGAACATTCTTCAGATCGCCAAAATACTTGACTGTTTCGAGTCAACTCCACTTGGAGGCTTTGGCCCAATCAGTAGGAAAAGTATGGACATTATCTCCTACATTTCGAGCCGAGAAAAGTGATACGCCACGACATTTGAGCGAGTTCTACATGTTGGAAGCAGAGTGCAGTTTCGTTGAAAAAATGGATGAAATTATGGATCTTGTGGAAAACATGCTGAGACATTTGACATCGAACCTATATTCTACCCAAGTAGGGAGAGAAATACTGGAATTGAAGCGGAGCGGAGATGAGGAGAAAGATACAATAAGCAGAAGAAATGAATTGACCCGAAGATGGGAAGGAATGATGAAGGGGCCTTGGCCGCGGATCACTTATGCGCAAGCAATCGAAGAACTTGAAAATAGTGGCCAAACTTTCGAACATCCTCCTGCCTGGGGTTCAGGTCTTCAAGCTGAACACGAGCGATATATCGCCAATAACGTCGGACTTGGATCGCCTGTTTTCGTAACAGACTATCCAAAAAGCATCAAACCATTTTATATGCTACCTTCAGAAAATTCACGTGCAGGAGGAATGCAGGAGACTGTCCAGTGTTTTGATCTTCTAGTTCCAGAGACATGTGAAATTGTAGGTGGATCTATGCGTGAGTATAGATTACCAGAACTCATCTCTGCAATGCGAGCGAATGGTATATTACGGGGTGATCCAGGGGAAGAAGAATTTGGTTCCTTGAAATGGTACACAGAACTGAGACGATGGGGAAGTGTACCTCATGGAGGGTTCGGCTTGGGGTTCGATAGGTTGTTAGGGTATCTTTCTGGTGTCCAAAACATCAGAGAAATAGTTGCATTTCCAAGGTGGGTTGGGAGATGTGATTGCTGAAATGATCAACATGGCGCAGAGTGGTTTCAAGGCGAGGTTCAGTAACCCCGAGATAGCTTTACCATGAGGCTTTCTTAGGGAAGCCCGATCGACACCATTGTAGTGGGTATCGTGAGAATAGAAAGATTTATGACATGAGATCACTAATTCATGCAGCGACAATCTCTTGAAAACAGGAAAATGCCTCGCCGTAGGCAATCCGCGAGGCAAGAATTATTACAATTCAGTGCATCTTTTCACTCAATCCAATACACTCTAGTCACTCTAGTGAAAATGTCATCGTTGGATGATGCTTGCTTACGTCAACTTCAGCATCATCGCTACAAATTCAGCTTCGCCTCCTTACGAAATTTTGTATGACCTTGTTTGCTCACCGCCATCCTCTCCACTACCTAGCCTTCAGCCAACTAATCAACCAACCATCAACCGCTGTTTTTTCTCTCTTAAATGATACAGATTGAAAGCGCATGACTAAGATGTCATTTTAGAATACTTCCCACATAACTGGAAACTTACCGCAAATCATCACCGAAACCATAATTGCGAACTTGTGCCCCCAAAATACAATAGAGTGCATCTAACTCCAGGTGGTGCACATCCGAATCTTCAACAAGATTCATTCTGATTCCCGCCCTCATTCGCATGTGCATGCCCCTTGCACCCAGCTCGAGCTTTCGGCGGGCCGCGGAAATGATAAATGATTATTTATTCACATGTCATTTAAATTTGACAAATCGATTGCAGAAGGTATTGTTCTCATTTTAGAGTACAGTAGGTGTCCGCATAAAGTTTGCCGGCTGTGTCAAGTTTAAATTTACGGTTAAAGGAACAGGTGGATCAGTTTGGCCGGTTTCTCTATACCTGGTTGTTTAAAGATCCCAGAAGTAAGGATTTGTTTTAATGTCTGAGTTCATTTACTGGATATTAGTGTTGCTGTTTGTTTTTGTTCTTTGTTTTTTTGTTTTTTTTACATTAAATACTCTTCCTTATTTTCATGCCAACGATAAAAGCGCTAAAAAATGGTTTGGGAATTGAAGAGGGCGTGAATATTCTGGTTGAAGTGTGCAGCACTGCATTCATAACAGTTGGTGATTGTGTACTGCACGAGTAGCATCCAGCATATCGCCACACCGAAGAAAAAGTTCTCACGCAATCTACAATCACCGATACCTCTCGAATTCAAGATATCCGTCCATCAGATTCTAAATCCCCTTACTTCAGTAATTAACGAATATCACGCCGGTACATGAGATGAAGCTTACTTTCCGATCGTCAAGACTACCTAAGCATATGTTAAGATAATGGAATTCCGGAAATCCAACTGAATACCAACAACACAGGGAATAGGGTAACTTCCTATAGGCAGCCAAGATCCGAGATGTGAAAGGATCCATCGATAGATATATCAGATGTGATGAAGATACGGAAGAACCGGAGAATTTACCCAGTTTGGGTTGCTAGAATATGCGATTAACAACTTCTTCAAGTATAGCCTCGATAGTTTCAAAAGTATAAAATTCGAAAGAGCATGTTGTTTCAATTTATCCATCAGCCTTAGACAAGCGCCGAAGCGCAATCTGGAACATAAATTGATGATCCCGGATGGCTAGTTTGGGTAGTTTCGACCGAGTCGCAACACCTTGTGTTTCGCTGTGCCTCTTGGGTAGTTATGTTACTTGGCGTGGGTCTTAGGTGGGCAGTCAAGCGCTGCGCTTTGCTTCGGATTAGGCTGAGAAATTAAGCGCCACGACCCCGCATGCACATGTTTGTCTCGATTTCGAGTCAAGTTTGGCGTCAAAGGAAAGTTGTATTTATTATATTCCTGTTTTATGCGAGTTGATTTTGATATCAATGAAACCAGATCTTCTCCTTTGTATTTCTCTCAAAATCCACAAGTTGAGTGATAATTTCGAGATAAAAATCCTATTCGTCACCTTTTCCGATGTTACTGTCCATCCTTATTCCCTGCCTGCTCTAAAGAGCTTCTCAATACTACCTCGAACTCTCCACCCACACCTTATGCACCACCCCTTGTCTTTACTCAGCAGCCCAAAGTTGGGGTCTCAATTTACCATATCATTACACCTTTCTTGCCTCGCTTCCGTGCTCGCATGCTCACATCTGCAGAGTTGGCGCATGCTGCAGGCTTTGAAGCACACCCTCCTTCTTATCAATACAGCCACCATGCCACCACAGCCGTTGAAGAAGTTTAGCGTGTGGACATTTTCACGGGAAATCTATCTTGAAATGGAAAATAAAGAAAACAAGGTTTTCTCTCCTCATGATTGGAAATTGCATATCCGGATGATGTTCCTGGGCTCAAATTTAAATGCGCCTCATTGTTGCATATCTGTACAACCGCCACCGTCCATTCACTCCGCTTTTCTTCATGAAAATCCTTTTCTCGCTTACCTACTTGACTGCTGGCTTCTCATCTGCATTTGCAGTACCTTGGCTTGTCCGCCCTTCTTTTCATAAGATGTAGCTCGGCTAGATTTTTCATTTTTACCAATTGTTGGTAATGGTAACATTTTCAAATGAGTCAAATATGTAACTTCAAGACTCTGTATCTTAATCATTTCTTCTCCAACCCTAAACACTCAAATCAATTTATGCCCCTGCCAAGTGCCAAGTTTACATACCGTGTGCATATACTGCATGCATACCACCCTCCCGAGATATATCCACGAGTAGGTAAATGTTAATTTCAATCTCATGGGACTGTTGGGGCAGAATCAAACGGCAGACTTAATCGGATATGCGTGCAGCATATCATGCGGATCGGATTCCTATCTCTCCGTCCCTGACATCTAGGATCTGCAGACAAGCAATGGGGTGTGGCCTAGATTCATCTTTCTACGGAGTTGAGAGATGCAGGGTATGTGCTATGTAGAGAGCCTTAGAATGGAGCGTCACCTCGTTTATGGGACGTGGGTGTACGATTATGCTTGTCTATGTTTGTGTTTGTGTACGTACGCAGCCGGTTTTAGGCTCTTTACATACCACGGAAGCAAGTGACGCTCACCGAAGGGTGAGATTCGGTGACGAAATGCTGATCCGATTGATAGAACTTGATAAGTACTCGGCCGGGACCAAGTAGCCGTCCGAAGATTTGGGGGGAAAATAGAGGAGGTCAGATGAGATGAGATGAGACAAGATCAAACTTAACTTCATTTCTTGGGCCTCTTGTCTCATCTCATCTCATACACGGTCGAATCGTGGATTACCAGAGTTTTGGATCGAGGGGCAGAGAGAGTAGTAAAACAATAACTAAATTATACCTAGATTTAAAAATAACTCCCCTCCACTTTCTTTCGTCTTCTCCTCTTTCTGTTCTCTTCCTATCCAGTACGTTATGTAAGATCTTACAATTCCACGTTACAAACATGCATACATAGGTACAAACACCAGCAACCACGCCGCGAACTTCTGCATGACAATATCCATATATTCGTTATCCTACCTAGGTACCTTTCATTCATTCATCCCGTCATCCATCCAATAAAACAGATAGGTTCATCTTCCCCTCTCTCCTCTCCCCCGTCACCCATCCACATCCACATGCATCCCCTTTTCTCCCCTTCCCCTCTCACCCCATGAAGAAAAACATGCATACAAAATACACAACACACAACCTACCAATATTACCCACCATTCACCATCCTCCATCCATCATCCAACCCCCACAACCCAACCACGCACCCCTCAAACACAAGCAAGCAAACCTACAGTAGTACCATTATAAAATTTGCTTATACCATGATCATTCATGACATGGTGTATATACCCACCTATATACATATATACCTAAATATACACATGCAGGAGACACAGAATAAATGAACCACTCTGTCGGGACCAAATCGTATCAAATGGAACACCCTCCCATCCCATGTTACATTTTATTACTTCAAGTAAGTCTTACAACAATTTTTTCATTCATTCATTCATTCTTTTACTGATTAATTCATTTTTAAATCTTTAAAAATATATTTCTCCCACAAAGGATTATTTTATTTTATTTTATTCCATTCTACTTCCGCACAGTACAGTACACATCCCACTCTCCCCCTAATCCCCTCCCATCCTTTCCCTCCCATTCTCCAACCCCCACCACCCCAAACTCAAGTACTAGGCTCCCTGCTCCCTCCCTCTCTTCCCCCACTCCATTCCGCACAATCAACTCACTCGAGTTCTGGTATCATTTGCATAGGTAGGTATCTACAACGCACACATGTATGAATTTGGGGGTTCTCTTCTTTGCTTCATCTCATCTCACCACATCTGCTCAACTCATGTCAATTATGCTATCACAGACCCTAGACCAAATTGTTCAAATTGATATCTTCTTGTTCCTCTGAATTTATGTGAATCTGGATATATAATGTAATGTAATACAAAGTAGAATGAGTCGATGATATCCCATCTAATCTTCTCATCTCATACCCTCTCTTCTCCTCTCCTCTCCTCTTCAGAAACCACGAAAGAGAAGTAGGTAGCCAATGTAAACTCCATAGCAATGCAATGTAATGTAACGTTCAACCATCCAGACAACGAACAAACCACCGAGCCATACCCCTTTGCTTATTCCATTCATTACGAAAAAAAGCCTGATTGTTCATCTAAAATTGTACAGAGAAGAAAAAGAATAGATGAAAACTATGTATGCTGCAATAAATCGAAACCAAAAAAACGAAAGTATGGGATATCATTCCTGAAAAGCAAAACTCCACTCATACCTAACGCCATTATTGACTGACCCCCCCCCCGACCTCTCCTTTCCTGTAATTTTGCACGCCAGATATTCATGCCCCTGATACCATCCATACCCCTCTCCCTTTAGATCATAAATTTCCGATCCAAGACACTTATGGCTCTTCGATCTTCCCTTTCATTACACCCAAGTCCCGCGGCAGAAATTCCTGCGTTTAATTGTCCGATTTCTGATGCCCCATTCGCAACACCCGAAGCTTTCTTTTCCTCATCTATCTTTGATTCAACCTTGCCATTTTGTCTTGGACTAGTTGAGCCGGGTCTGGAAGTATTGCCACTGTTCGATTTGTTATCCTCCAGAACACATGCTGAATCGGTATTATGAACAAGACTCGAGATGGATGGTTTTGTTTGGGCCTCTGATTTACTAATTCCACTTGGTGTTCCATTTGGAGAATTGGCTGATTGTTCATGGAGACTCTTTGGTGTGCGAGCCGGGGAGATTGTCGCCTGCCTTGGTGGAGTAGTTGTTCTTTGAACCCCGTTGGGTCCGATATTAACTGGTGGAAGTGGCGGCGCTTGGGCCAATCTTGGATCAATCATTCCACTTGTTTGTAACGCTCTTTGCGCCATCAGTGCATGCTGTTCAGCTTGTATTCTAGCATGTTCAGCTTGAGGACTGGGACGATAGGCTGGGTGGTGTGGCGGAGGAGCACTGTTTTGATAATTGTGTGGGGGCGGTGGTGGCAAAGAAGAGTTTGAGAGAGGTGGTGGAGGTCGATCATATACTGTTGGTTGTGGTGGACAATGTGCCATCATGCCAGGAGCATGACTAGGATGGTGATGAGGACTATACTGGTGAGATTGGTAAGGGGATGTATGTGGAGGTCCCGGTGCCATGTGATAAGGGGAAGGATGCATTGACCCAGGTGGTGGCGGAGGAAGCTGTGATGAATACATCTGTTGAGGATGATATGGGGGAGTAGAAACCGGCGATGGTGGCCATGGGCCATATCCCGAAGGATACCCATATGAAACTCGATGTTGAGATTGATGCACATGTGGGTGTGGCTGTTGCATATAAGGACCTTGTTGCATTGGCGCTCTGGTGATAGCTGGACCCTGAGCTTCATGAACTGTGGATTCTGGATACATGCCCTTTTCAGGGACAATTCGCTGAAGTTGTGGATCACTTGTAGGCTGTGGAAGCTCGGGAGCATTTGGATGATGTCGCGAGAAGTAGTAGCTGATTAAATGAAGATGATGCCCAGTCGAAGTCGTGATACTGAATGATTGTTTCATTAACCCATCAGGTTTGTACCTGTACCCGTCTGGTCCATCTCCGTCCATATCTTGATCGTCGTCGCTACCCTTTCCACTGTCCGGTGTCTTTCCTGCCATTCTCCGTGCTGGCGGTGGTACAAATTGACCACCTCCTCTCTTTCCTTCCATCTCCCGATATGTTAAAAAGCTCCCCGAGACTCTGCTTGCGCTCCATGATTTCCCATCAGTCCATCTTCGCATTCCAGCTTCCCTTTCATCCCAAACAAATACTGATCCAGCCTTTATTGATTGTCTTTCCTTCTCCGATAGTCTCCTTTGTACTCGAGGTAATAGACCAAGTCGGCAGGCTTCGAATAACTTAATCGCATCCGCAGGAGTGCGTACATGTCCGTGGTAGGTCTCCATGGAGAAGTATGGATTAAGTAATTGATTATCGATAGTGTGCGTAGGTAGGTGAAGTAAGTTATGGTAGATCAACTCTCCTCAATGTTAAATTGTGCTAGGGCTATCCAAATCAATTAGTCGTGAATTTCGAGATTTATCCTCTCGTGTTTCTGTTCTTGATGAAGTTACGCGGCTTAGTTTCTTGGCAGATTCTCGGACGTCAGATATGGAAGCTTGTGCAGTTAGGACAGTCGGCACATTAATGTTCTTGACGTTTTGAAATCGAGGTGGGTAGGTTATTTGTTGATCGATTCAATCTTGACCCTTGACGTAAATCTCCAAAAAGTGAAGGTATTGTCGAGTGTATTCTTGATGGTGAGACGTTTGATGAAAGAGGTTCTTCTACCGATCTTCTTTTCGCTTCAGATGAATTGTTAGTCAAATATTCGAAATCTTTTTTTGGCTCACTCCAAAATAAAATGCAAGACGGAAGTCGACGCGAACATGAGACAAGTTGACGCACAAGGTGACAGAAGCTTAAACTAAAGCTTCACAGACTTTACGCTTATTCTTGCTCCGGAAAAGAAAAAAAAGTAAAGAAATAAATAGATTTTGACTTGTGGAACTTGTGGAGAAGGGTTTTTAGTCGGTCGTAGAGTTTTGAACACGGCTCGAGCTTGCACTTGAGCTTAATCTTTTTTTTTGCTTCTTTCAAGATCAATTCTGATACAAAACGGTCCACGACAAAAATAGAATGACAATTGTACGAGAAACATTGAATGTGTGGATTTGCGAGGATTTTGAAGGGGTCCGCAATTATCCTTTCCTCGCGCATTGAATTGATACGAGTGTTTGAATATGTTGAGATGACATATCTTTTACTCCTGCAAATACTTTGAGGAATGAAGAGGGTTTGGAAGAAACAGATAATTTCTCTGTCAAGCAGAGGATTCAAATATGTGTTTGGTGTGTAATGAATGAATGAATGAATGTGAAGGTTGGATTTGGTATTGATTGGATGGGATTGAACGGGAATGAATGGGATTGGAAATGTTTCTCAATTTCGATGATGATAGAAGAGACAATGATGTAACTGATGTGTGTTTGTCTCTCCTACCGAGGAACGAGGAACGAATAACGGGAGAGCGAGGTGGAAGATATGAAGGTATCTAGGTGCACAACCGCAAAGGTAGGTACACCATCTGCAATATTCGAATACCCGGATACTTTCTATTCTTCTCTTCTCTTCTCTTCTCTTTCCTTCTCGTCTAGTCTCGCCTCTTCTCATCCTCTCTTCTCGAAAAAGGGGGAAGATGATTGAACAATATGAAAGATGTGTATGAAACATGCGTGTGTATATGTATGTGTATATGTATATGTCTGTAGTCGAGGAAAGATTATCGTACATACCTGATGTAATGAAGAAAAGTGTTTTAAACGTGCCGAACAGCTGACTTATATCTTGACAACTTCGACTTGAAGAATGATACAGTTACAGTTCGAGGAGTTGACGTTGACGGATCGAAGTTGATATGACTATAGCTCACTAAAATATTAAAGTACAGCTAGCTGGTATGGAGGTGAAAGTTTATCGACCGTTGAATCTCGCGTTTTTCGGTCGGAAAGTTATTCAAGGAGGAAGAGATGAAAAGGAAGAAGAGGAATAAGAATCAAGCTTTCTTTCTATCTTTCTATCTTTCCCTCGGTGCCGTACCAATCCCTTGGTTTTGTTCGTGAAAAGTGCCGCGCGATATGAAAATGGATGAGTACGTCGGCATAAGTTGATAACCCGTTTTCGGGTGGAGAAGATAGGCAGGTTCAAGGGTTTAGGGTTTTGGGGCCTTTAAGGAGTTTATGTATGATCCAATTGATCGAGATTATGGATTGAATGGATTATGGTGCAGCGTAAGCCCTCAAAACTAGTTCGGATACTAAATGGACTCAGAGAAGTCCGGTAGATGGATAGATATAAAATAGTCGCAGTCGAAGTCGTGCGTAGACGTATTCTTAGTCTTGGTTTTAGTCTTGGTCTTGGTCTTGGTCTTGGTCTTGGTCTTGGTCTACCAGGTAATGCATACTCCTGTAACTTGTAAGAAGATCAGATGGGAGTGGACGGAATTTGGAAAAGACAAGCATGCATGCCAATAACTCGTAATATAAACGCCCGTCTCTTTTAGAGTAAATAAGGTAAAAGAATACTCCGTCCTGTCGATTGTATAGCACATACAAAGGCAAGATGACCCAGTCACCAACAATGCTCAATATCTTGTAGCAAATGAGAATCCCAGGATCCCAGCAGAATCTATAAGTATAAAAGAAGGTTCGCCGGTCGGTGGGTGAAAATCTTACTCTGTAGATTAAGTTTGGAATGGGTATCCATTCAGTCTGAAGCTCAAAGCTGTAATGTTCATTTGGATCTTCCAAACTAAACTCGATGGAGCAGTATGGACGGGCATACGAGCATGGTAGTTGAACGAGTATGTGGACTTTCTTAGTTTCCAGGGGTATAAATGCTTTGTCCTGAAGTGGGGTACATTCGATATGCTTGGTTACTTCACAATTAGAAAACGTACTAACTAGGAAGTATCAAACACGTTATGCTACTTCTTTGAGTAAGATCCGTATCAAATGCCAGAAGTTATACCTTTTTACGATGTTCTCTCTATTCGGTCTCGCGTGGGAATGTGTCTAAAGCTTGTTGATACCTCAAAGTTGTCTATTTTCTGTTACTCGTATTCGAATGCCTTGGTCTTTCTTGCTGGCTGAACCTTGGCAATACCAAGTTGAGCAGCAGAGACGAATATACAAATAGAACTGCACGGAGTAGCTGAAGCGATATCAAACAAATACTAGGTATAGAAGTGTGTCTAACCTGGATTGCAACCAACTGCCGATATTCGATCTTCCTGCCCCGACGCTCCCCCTTCATTTGCTTCTAGGTTTATACTCAGCGTAAGATACATACATAATTGCATGCAACATGTATGATCTCCCCAAGCAATCGCAATTTACAAGAGAAAGAATTTTGATCTTGGAAGTGCGAATAGAATTTCTTGGCTGACTAGCCCAATGTCTGATTAGGCAACAAAATGGATGTGGAGATCTGATCTGCCTTAAGCTTTCCTTGTTCCTTGCAAACAAACAAGCAATAAAAGTCTTGTCTACGGGATATTACCTTAGTTAGGTCTAAAGGCATTCGTAACCTCTTTAAACTAATCTTTATTTCGAATAAACTTACTTGGCTTCCATGAAAACTTAATGAGCTTCTATGATAGAACGCCAATGCACTAAACTTTGTTTCGATATCATTCAGAGTTCTGGATTTTGATGTTTTACGACCGTATGCGTATTTGTAAGTAGTTAGTCATCTAGTTAGGAGATATTCACTAGCACCCGTTGTCCTCCAATCCATTTCATCAACGAACACTCATCTATATCTTGACCGGGACCGACAACACAATCCATCTTCTTTAGGTCATTCTTTACAAGTTTAACCTTGGTAATAAGGATAAATGATGAGGGTCCTGGATTCGTAAGCTTAGTGGATTCAAGGAAAGCATTTCGGATTAGGACCATTAGTCTCCATCAGCCACACAAAAGCATGATTAGCTGACTACGACTGTTGGACCAACTGTTATGTATCATACCGAGTACAATGTGAATATCATCAAACCTGAAGGATCAAGAAGGTAACTGTAGGAGCGTAAATGAAAAAGCTTATGTTTCTTCAAGGCTCTCCAGATTCGGCAATTGAAAAGGGGGCTGAAGGCTGGCCGAGTATATGAATCGCAAACATTATTGCTTTACAGCCAGTCATTTGTTGGGGGTGAAGTTTCGAAAATCATCACATCACCAACTTCAAGACCATTTTATCCCACATCCCCACAATCATCCACCACACTGCTACACTGATCATCGAATCCCATAATCTTGGCTTACCATTCCCGCCAAACAACCAACAAAAGGCCAAATCACAAAACCACCTACCAAATGTTTGCTCTCATATTCTGTACTCCGTACACCTCGGGGCCAAGTCCATCAGTCTCCACACCATGCACATCACTGCCCGGTGCAGTCAGCACATCAAACAGCAATATACCGGCCGCATAAGAACACAACAATACACAAAAGCAAGCAGCGCCTCATCAAAGTGAGTTTTTGCTCACCGGCATCTCTTCCCTTTCTTTGGCCCCCAAAATTCTTGTTTGAGATGATCCAAACGCCTGTAACCTATGTCAGCATTCCAAAAGTATCTTATTTTATACCCCTCCAATCTTCTCGCGTGAGAGGCCAAGGCAAGGTAATGACAGCACAAATTTGATCCAGGCAGTCGGTAACTTTCTCACGACACGATACGATGCGCATAGCTAGCATCGCATTGCATATAGCCTTACCGTGCAGACACGAGAAACAGCCGCGAGCACGAGTGGGCAGGCGAGAAACGGGATGGCCTCATTTTTCATCTCCGGATGAGATTTCGGGAGTGACATCGAGATGTAATGTAACTGTTTAAGATCTTTTCTCGACTTGGGGGTTCTTCCAATTTTCCTTTCACGGTAGCACATTTTCACCCTCAATACATACAGATAGTACCTTGGTGACACACCTTCGTGAGGAAGCACAAACACAACATCGACCAGGATCAACACAGCCGCCATCACGAATCCTACGAACGGAGTACATACGGGAGTGTAAACGCAATCTGGTTCACTTTAATCAAGCCATTTTATGTTATCACCCAATTCCTAAACTCATTTTACACATATTTTCTTCGAAAATGAACGGCATGCCTTATCCGTTCCTTATCCGTTCCTTCGCCCCATTCTACGAGAAGATTCACACGCGGCTCCAGACTGAAAATTTCTTCCCCCTCATCTTTGATCTATTTCATAACCTTATTGCGTACTCTGTCTACTCAACTCCCGATTGGAAATTAAGTCAACTCATCGGTCCCGAAGTGCCTCTCTAATCGGACCCATCGGACTTTATACACAATACTGGAGTATGTATGTATGTATATATACGCACACATAGAAACCTATTCCCTTCTTCCTCTTCCAAAGTCTAATTGACTGCCGAATACAGTGGATCTCCCCCAAGCCTTTGTCCCAATCCTCAAATTCCCAATTCGTTTCACGCCGCGAAACATTGCGAGGCACGCGTAGGAAGGTAGGTAATTAAATCTCCGCTTTAATATATAAATATGGAGTACATACAGATTAAAAAAATACACATCGTAATGAAGCTTAAAAGCTTACGCTTACTCTTAAGTTGACTCTTGAACCCTATTTTTCGTTTCTTTTCTTTAGCTTTGCGTATTTGTCTGTCATGCTGTTGGCGTCAGTCAGCTTTGACGCGGACTGCATGGGATTGGTCGCTTCGGTACGGGGAGGATTGGAGGGATGGCGTATGTATGTGTATGTACCTATGTACAGTAAGCTGGTAGGCAAGTGGACAAGCAGGTGGGAAATGAGAGGGAATGGATTCGACGAATAGAAAGATGGATAGATTTATTTGAGTACCATCTATTTCTTACATCATGCTATACTCGTCGATCTTCGGGTAGTGCAGAGTATAAGTTTCCATTCACAGACACTTCCTACAATCATAATCATATAAATGGATCTATAGATAGCAGCTTTCTGAAAATCCAGATTCAGACCCAACACACTTCGGGTCCCTATCTATCTATCTATTTTCAGTTCGATCAACACCGAAGTTTTTGCATCGGGATGAACTTCGGTGTATTGTATTTTGTTGTATTATGCAATATCTTACCTGCTTTCCTCCACAGCATACAAGTAACAGACAGACAGCATGATGGCAGATTCACAATCTTGTGATCTGAAGACTTCTCCCACGGCGGCCGTCCACCTCAACGAAGAAACTGCCTATCTCCGATGGAGTAATACCTCCGAAAATAAATGAAAAACGAGGCCATATACCGATATAATATACCCCCCATCCACGCCCTCATCATAAACATCATACACATACCTAGTAGTATATCCGTTCACCCAGTCACTTCATATCACACCAGGATCTGTTCATCCGAAGCATAAGGCTCAGAAGACCGACGGCATAAGTCCGGGTATCTTGCTATATTCACAACCCTACTGTTTGAGAGGACCTGGGAACCAGGAAGTGTATGTAGTTAGTCATGGGAGGTAAACTGTTCAACACATCATCTGACAACCTTATACTGACTAGTCCCCATCCCCATCTCTCATTCATGATTCATCATCAGAGTGACGATGCCGGTAATCAAGTAAATGCAATAGACGCATGATGAAACAAATCGGATGGATTCTCTTCACCGGTCCCGAAACTCTATGTGGGAAATAGGGTTTGGGAGTGCGGAATGCAATGGAATGATATGTATACATATGTAGGTTAGGTTAGGTTATTGGACGTGCGTATGTAGAATGATGATGATTTGATGATTTGATAGATGGATGGATGGATTGACGCAGGAGCTAACTAAAAGTATAAAGAGACGTAATCATACTCGTGGTTATTTTAGGGTTAGAGTATGGGATTGTGGTATCTGATTGATGGTTGATGGTTGATGGTTGAGCTATCTATCCATTTATTGATTTCTTTATTGATTTCTTTCTTTCTTACCTTCCTCCTTTCTCAGTAAATGCATTTTGATATTGCCATATATATTCTAGACAGAGAAATCGAACTCGTGTCTACCGGTTTTCAACTGTGTAACCACACTATTGAATTTAGATTGAGGCTCAAGAGCGACGGGTGAGGTAACTTTTAAGCTTAGTACGTACGTATGTACTACAGTAGCGGTAGGAGGAGGTGATGCTTACTAAAAGATTTTCTTAATAATTGGGGTATGGAGTTCGATGAGATTTTGCTATTCTCTTTATCAAAACATATTAAACATGGATTAAATTATCTAAATCATCCTTTCGATCTCTGTTTCAAAAGATTCTCTGCTTGGAATGTCACTCTCGCTCACGCAATTTCAATTTTTCCATTTTCTCTCTCTCTCTCCCGACCGACTTCCGAGTCTCCCCCCCCCGCTCAAGACAAAATCCGCATGGAATTATGATCAAAATTCAGAGAAAAAAATTGAAGGGGCTCATCCACACCCCCCTCATCCATATTCCAAACCTTCCACGCAAGCCTCTCCACTCTCCCCATCAAAGGCGTTTTCTCACTTTTCTTGGTTTACGCTTGGCGCCCTCTTCTTCGTATTGTGAGTGGATTCCTTCAGCCGTCAAAGTTTAAGCATGTTTTTTAGTAAAGGAAAATAAAGTGCTCAGGGTGTCGATCCGGGTCGGCTACGATGATTCATAAAGCCAATGAGATCGAGTGGGATGACGGGGAGTTAACTGGTCAGCACCGGAATCTTCCTTTCTGGTGAGTAGCACGAGAGGGGCTCTAGGCTGCTTTGGGAGTGGTGGGATTGTGGAGCGATGTTGGTATGATGTGCTCGTATATAAATGTGAATATTGGTGTCAGTGGTGGTGGTGGTTAGATGAGGGTAAATGGCGAACGGATGAGGATTGATGCTTACTAGGTACTTTCGCGCACATACACATTTATACTCTCTCGTATACGGAGGACGTCCATCCGTAGACTTCTTCGTCCATGCAGACCCATTTCCTACATATATGCTCTTCTCACCAACCCAGCCAACTTTCACGGTGGCAATCAGTCCCCGTTCTAGAATCTCCTCATTCCATAACCCATCAACCCATATTCCCTCCACAGTGTTCGCACCAAGCAAACCCAAGAACCACCTCTTGTACAGCATACATAGCATAGCATGACACCAAACTCGGTCCCCAAACCCTTTCCTTTCCCCAAATTTAGTGACTGATCACAATTCACAAATCCAAATCCACGCCCATTCTACACAGCCTCTGCCAATATTAAAACTCTCTTTGATCTAGGGTTGGGCGATTTGATGATATATAATATCGTATATTCGTCAGTCAAATATAATATATAATATCAGTCAAATAGTATTATTTTTAGTGTAGAAAGTAGGGATTTTTGAAGATTTTTTTTGGCTTTAATAGGCTAATGACTATTGCTTTTAATGCAAATTTTATTGATTTTAGATTATATAAGATTAATATAGAAATCACATGATTAGCACTGATGCACATGACTTTTAGACTTAATTATACACTAAATTGAAAATTAGAACCCATCAAAAACTTTTTCAAAAAAAAAGACCCACTTTCATTCATCCTGATGTTTTTATTGGCCCAAAAAACACATGCATAAGCTTGACATAATATTTTATATACCTCAAAAAGCATGATAATATGAAATTATATAATCGACCCCCAAATTATATAATTCGCTCATCCCTACTTTGATCACATTAACCCTTATGAATAAGCCAAGCATATTTGATCTCCTCTCTCCATGCTTCGTATCCCTCCATCCCAATACGAAAGAAAAGAACAGCCATATAATTTTCCCTCACTCCGAATTTCACATGAGAAACTTTACACAGCCAAGCAAGTGCCAAGCCACGCTGTGGCACATGAGAAGATTTAAGGTTAATTTTGCTTGGATGAAGGGGAGGGGCTAGCAAACTTTAATCAACTTTAAATGATTAATTATTATAATATTATAATTATTATTATCGCCATCCTTTCTTCCTTTGCGAATTTCCTTTTTGCTTGGGATGGACGGATAGCTTATGTATGTTTGGATGTATGTAGACATGTACTCCGAATGGATGAATCAAATGAATAAATGAAAGCATGAATGACCGACTGGCTTCTTCCGTCGTGATCCAAACCAAGAACTTGGTAAATTGTTATTCGATAACGGTGAAAACACTTTCTCCGAAGATGCCGCGCGCGCGATCTAATTTGGGTACCTTTTTAGCATCGAGATCTCCGCTAACGACACGGAAAAATAGGTCGGTATCTGTTATAGGTAGGTAGGTAGTTAGATATGTAGGTAGGGAGACTCGTAGACAGATAAGTTTCAAGCGATGATAAAGTTGGGATTGGGGAGCGGGGATCTGTTCTAGATTTGATGAATGAGACGGTGAGAAGTAGGATATCTTGATAGTACAGTAGATAGTAGGCCGCAACCGTTGGATTCTTGGACAGGATGGATGTACAGGATGAATGCTAGGTACCTATGTAATGTGGTACACAGGTGGACAAATCATTCCATCCAATACGTATAATCAATCCGAACCCGATGTCCGGTTCCCCGGCAGCACGAGCGAGGGTGTTACATCAACCTTTTATTGAGAATGGATGGTTGATTACTATTCTACTAGGTCGTGTACCTAGCTCAGGTCGCAATGGAACCTGGAATAGGAAAGATCTTGCGATAGCCGGGAACCTTAAGCTTACTCTTAAATTCTTATTTTCATGTACGAGACGGACAGATTACAGATATGTAGTGTGAATGGTGTTAGGGTATGGGGGCTCGGGTATTTGCATTCGTGTATACGAAATGGGAGAAACAGTTCCGGTGAGAGGAAGCGAATGGAATGAATTGAGAAAATGGGATAAGGCTGTGAGAGAGATGATGAGCTTGATTAGTTCTGAATGGATGCAGAGATCCGTTTGTTGTTGCTTGTTTGCTATGTGGTGTGAGTGCCAAGATTACACAGATCAGTGTTGGGTGAAATAAAGTGACTTTGGTGCTTCTTGCTTGAGTAATGATGGGTGTTCAGCCGCCAATATATACGCAATGGATGCGCAATTGAGAAGTTGCTTTGCGGCAGCGTGGCATATGGGTTCACTATATTAGCTGTGATTCAGATACGGGATTGGGATATGGGCTAATGGCTCGACATGTTGGGGTTGCTTGATCATGTCATCACTCTCATCGGTTTATCATCATCATCATCATCATCATCATTGCTAACCGCAATCATAAATTCACAACACAGCACTCAGAAACATCATCTCCTCGGTCTCATACTCTCAACACGCAAAATACGACATGTAAACCTACCCCTACATTACGATACAAACAAATAGTCGAACGTTAAAGGCTCAGTAAGCAATCCCAAACTCCCCACTCATAATCGCATGGAAGATCCTCACAATTATAAGCAAGCTCGGCAAGCATCAAAAGACCGTAAACCCCATCTCCTAAAACCGATTCGGTTATTCGCTCGCTCATTCCCACTTCATTCGCTCACTCGTTTCCTCGTAAATCCCAAGAATTAGGGTCGCGGTGGAGAATTGTCAGCTACATATCTGCATCTGACGTCCTAGACACGACACCCATCGTACCGAGCCCACGAATCGCATTTCTTGGTCGGAAAGGGTACCTATCGTACATAAGCATATATGTATAAGCTCACATTGCGATGCTTGGCGTCAGCGTGATACTGTGGCCCTTGTTTGGGGAACAGCACGAGGCTAGGCTGCGAGAATTGGAATACCTACCTGTGTTGCGGCTTACAGATTCATCCGCTCATGGGAATGAGATATAGAGATGGAGATGGAGATGGGATATCGAGAAAGGAAATTTACGATCTGACATCTTTGCAGAATCCATCCCATGATTCTTATCTCGCGCCACCATTTGGGGAGAAAAGAAGTTTAGGTTAGGTAAATATACGAGAGATCGAATGAATGCTTGTTCACTTGCTTACTATATCCGTGATTCCTTCAATCCATCCACCACCCATCCATTTTTCGACCAGATCTCTGATCTTTTCCCGAAGAGTGAATTGCATACATAGGTCCATACATACATACATGTATACGTTGATCAAATCGATAGATACCTAGGTATATTTCTTTCCTTCTTCTTCTTCGCCGTCCCAACATGACTAATGACCATAGAACAGAGTCAACGTCAATATACCTACCTACCTCTAACTAACCACATAACCAATCACTACCATTTCCATAACCGACTAGATTCGTTCTTATTCGCAGCACATCATCCTCATGAGACAAACATGACTTGACATGACATCTCATCACATCATCCAGCACCCAAGAAAAATAACCTTAAACTTAAACCTAAAAATCTTCCCTTCTCCCTGTCGTCTTGGCATTGCGTCGGTACGGTGTCCATCTTTTCCATATTTTTTGTCATTACGTCGGTATGCATCAATCAACAAGACGGTCTGCTTGAAGAGTTACTCAAAGTTCTTGATAGGAGAATTAATTAAACGTATAGTATTCAAATCAAAGTCTCAGAAGATGAGATTCTAGAATTCAATTTCTGTATAGGTACTAGGTATTCTCTCTTCATTGCGTATTCATCTCCATTACTCATCATCTCACCATCCATTCCTATCCCTATCTCTTATGCTCTATACCTATCAACCTCCAAATAAACATTTTACCAAGCTTAATAACTCAAACCCTTTATACCTCAAAATCCCATCCCATCTTATCCACCAAAAAAGTATTTCATACTTCACACAAAATCTCCCAAAATCTCCTAGCCCCATAACTCACCCACCATCTAGTACAGTACAATATACAAACCGCGCAAGCGGCGCCCCACCATTCCATACGCGTGCTGTGCATTATCATAATCATCTCCCTTGTGCATCGCGAGGGAGAAAAAGAAAGCAGAGAGGGATCCGGGGGTTCAACTCGTTCGAGTCGGATCCTGATAAGGAGGCGTCATTTCTGTTGTTCATTTTTGATTGTTATTTTTGTTTTTGTTTGTTGGGGGATGATTGGAGAGGAGATGGATAGGATGGGATAGGATAGGATAGGATGGTATGGGAAATTGTGATTCGTAGGTTGAGGGGCTTAGTGATTGGGCGAATGGGGTGAGGTGGTGGGTGGATGGTGATGGGTAGGTGGGTGGTGAGGATATGTTAAGTAGGGAGGGTTTGGGGGGTATAAAGGTCTGGAATTTGGATAGTGAGCGAGGAGGGGGAAAGGGTAAGACGGAATGAATATAGTTTGGAAGAACAGAGATAAGAGTTATAGGTACGAGGGGGGTAGAAGAAAATTGTAAGATAGGAGATTGGTCGCTCGGGAATGGAATAGATTTCGACGGGGTCTCGAGGAGATGGTAAGAGGAGATTCGTATGTCATTCGTAGATAGGCAGGTGATGTATATTTATGTATATATACGCGGTCACTATACTATATGTAGGTTGCGGGTGTATTCAATGGTTTACGTATATTCTCAAAGCCCGAGGGAGGCTTGTCTTTCAGTACACTGGAAAACATCATATTATGCAAATCTACTTATCCCATTCCATCCCATCCTAAAGAGGAATATTGATTGCGGATTTTAATACTCCATAAAGCTCATTCAGCCTGGATCCATCCAGTCATCACATTACATTTCAAATACGTAACAAGAAGAGAATGATTCCAGTCTGATTTATTCGTCTTCCCATATCCTCATCTTTTCTCCCTATTCCATATCCCAGCCTCTAATGGGCCCTTCTGTAGCCTAAATACTAGCCCACATCGGAACACTACATCTTGTCACTATATTCTATTGTCTTCATATCCCACGGCCCTTCAGAAGATCTCTAACATGGCAAAGTGACTGCTTCCTATTGACCATTGATGTTGGCCGTTACCGGGTGATGTGGATTTTGAATATGAGAGCAAAGTTGGTAATGAAGAGAGGCTTGCGAAAGAGTAATAGGCTCAGAATTCTATGGATTGTTTCCTATGGCACGAGTTTGGGCAGTTTCGTTTGATGATCTGACCTGATAATGGGGCCGTGGTTAAAGAGTGATTCTTTGAGTATTAGAATTGCAGATACCTCTCCGTTGACTTGCTATTTTCCTTTAGGAAGATTGTGACTGTACTGTGATTTGGCATGCCTCTCATTCCACGTTCTGTTCTGCTCTAGAGTTGAAGCCGAGGAAATTTCGGTATCTTGACAACACCAAGAGTTCCACTCATGTGGTTGTTCCCGCGGCCTCAAATATTTACCCCCTTGATTGCTAGATCCTACTATGAGGTTGACCCACAGTATTCAATCAATATCTGGGCCCATGGTCTTTGAATTCTTGCCAAGGAACCATTGATTAAGGACGGCATCCTTTCGACAAGCTAGACAAGTGTTATATTTTCAAATTTGATATCTTTGAACCATTCCCATTCCGTTGGAGCAATTACCCCTACTCGATTGTATTCCTTGCTACTATGTTCAAATACCTGTAGAACTAGTCCTACATTTGTTCGCCCTAAGCTCATCAAATATAGGTCTACCGGTGGTTGGGGTAAATGATCAAATATAATTGGTAATGATTCGACATCTATAGAATAGTCACCAGTTTTAGAGCGTTGTAATTGAAGCAATTGCCCGCGAAGGTATATTCTCCCTGAGATAAGAGTTCCACGAGGGTCTTCCCCTTCGGGCACAATACTAATGTGTAAAATTTCCGGATCAGCAATTCGTGAGTCTACTGGTACATGAACAAATTGTCCTCTGTTGGTCCTCGATTCGAAGACCCGGTCTTCTCTTAGAAGGCCATACGTTATCGGGACATTCATCTTGGCCCAAGACCATGATGGTCCATAGTTATGCGTACTTTGTTGCCTCGCACGATTTGATAACCATTTCCAACATAAACCTCTGACAATGTCCTTTTTCCATAACCCAGCTACATATTCGTCATTCAAAAGATATGCAAATTCGAGAGCCAGACCAGAAAGCGCCGGGAACTTGTCGGAGCGATGCGTGAGTCTACGGTTGTTATAATCCTGTACCATCTTTCGCCAAAGTTCATGACACTTTTCAGTTACTACATCGTGGTGCGGACGACCCTCGTGGATCTTGTCGAGACACCTTACACTTGAGTTCAAGACATATCGTGAAAGACTAGATTTCAAAGCCCATTTGTTGCTATTCAGTTCATGGGTATGATCGGATATTCGAGCTTCTCGGCACTCAAAAAGCAAGGTGTGTTTAGTGAAGTGTAAAATTCTGGGCGAAAGTTCACGCTCCTGTAGGGTCCAGCTTCTTTGGATCAGTGTACTTTTGCTATAAAGATTGTCCCATCCGGGATAAGGAGTCTTGAAAAGAATTCCAGGCTGATTGGGGGCTTGAGGAAGCAATGGTAGCTCGCTATGTAATGCAAAGAGGCCCCCTTCACAGTTGGTTGCTGCCGCTGCTGCAATCGTGCAGTATGCATGGGAATAGATTTTTCCCATCTTAGCTGATTCTTGTTGCCAATCCTGCAGAGAGTCTTGAACAATGCACAAAGAATCAATCCATAGGTATTGTAGTCCGAGACGTCTAGTAATAGTGATCGCATCACGAAACGTTCGAGGTAGCGTCTTGAAAGGAATAGAGAGCAAGCGCCGCTTAAGTGTCCTGGTTTTTGTTGTTGCAGCCTCTGGCATTTCCTTTCCCCAACAATGTGTCAACGCAAGGTACTTTGTATAACGATCATCGTTTTGCTGCGTCCCTACTAGTCGAGGTGGTGTGCCATACCTTCCAACATCAATTAGCCGATGAGGCCGAAATTGGGTATCGTAATGTAAATTACAGTTTACATGCTCATTAATACAGGTTTTAATCCATGATGATATGATAGAGGTATTATTCTGATTTCTGGGGAACAAGAGGCTGGAATTCAAGTCGTCTGAGAGATGTGAGATTTATGTGCGAGGAACCTCTAATAGAGAACGAGAACGACTGATATCAAAAAGAATTCCTCATACCCGTAGTTTCTACATCAAACAGATAAGACTGTCCATCCCTTCCCACTTGGTAGGAAATAGGATTTCTAAGATGGGTAGAAGCCCCTTGTTTTCGGTCTATCTTCAAATAAGTCTTCTGCCCTTCGTTACGAGATGGAGTGGAAGAAATAGCACCATAGAATAAGGCACATATGTGACAGTTTGTTGCGGATATCTCGAGACCTTTCACTGAAAGATGATGAACATGTGAAAATTCCTCAAGATCCCTATTGAGAATCGGCTCTACAGGAATGGCGAGACACAAGGCGCAAATACCCATGGTGGGAGGTCGGCGACGAATAGTGTCACTTCAAGCTTCTTCGGTTGTAATATGTTGCATGTGCAAACTATGTTGATCATGGAAACAAGAATGGAAGATTAACAAGTATGGGCATGGTAAGTGGGGTAAATTTTACACGTGATATTGCAGTGAGCTTCATGTGAGATGAATGCTTTGATGTGGAGGAGTCAGTCGCATATGAATATTGATGAAACATGTTGGTAGGTAGTGCCAGACATTGCAACTATTATCAACGGAAGTGGTGTAGTTGGGACAATAGTTTAGCCATGGCAGCTCGAAATGCAAACTTAACAGTCTGGCATAAAGAAGGTGCATTCATGCCAACGCTATACATCCGCAGCTCTTTCCAATTCTTAAAGATGTTGGCGCGTTGTTTCTCGGAGTTTCCGAACGGTATGATTCCCTACCGGAGACTCCGTTTTTACGAACTCACAATCCGTATCATCGGATCCATTACCTAGAAATATCATAACCTACCTATACCCACCTATATTTTCACGCTTCTTCTTGTATTCTTATAAAAACATAGAAATGAGCTGGCAAAATGATTCTCCTTACTCCCGGCATGAGTTTTCCAGCAAGGCCACCACACCCTCCAGCTCAACCTTTGCTTCTAACTTCTTCCGTCGAGCCCGCCGAGCATCTCTCACAAGAAACTTTAGAAAGTCCGTATCCTTCGCAGATCCTCTTGAGGCAGAACCCCCCCAAGATAATAGCTCCGAAAATAGTGAGGTACTGTATACGGCAGATTCGAAGCGACCCCAACGACCAAAGCCACAGCGTCGGACTTTGTCGACCATGAGCAATAGCTCTCTTGCAACTCTCGGTCAAAATTGGGATAGCGATATTGATTCTGATCTCGACAGCGAGGCCGAGGAAGTTTCTTGGGATATCATCAACAAAGAAATACATGAGTGGCAATATGTTTGTCGCACTGGTAGGCCTTTCTGGTGGTCACCTGAGTTCAAAAGTACCCGTATGTGTCGCATCTCTACGCTATCTCCAAAGAATCATGAAGAGCGCAACACACGAGCTTGGATGAGAGATATTACAGACGACTCCAGACCGCAACTAAAGAAACGTTACGCCACTATGGACGATAGCAATTTTGCAGATTCCAGCGACGTACAAGAACTTGCAAAAGTGATTGCTCTTCAACTTCTCGCAGCTTGTTTCACTTTAACACCAGAGTATCTTGTACCTCTTCCGTCGACTCCAACATCATATAATAGGAAAGGAGACTCGAAACTACCAGATTCTAGGATGATAAGTTCTTTGCGTATGCACACCCAATTTCGATATTCACCTTGCTTTGGACATCAAGCACGAAGTACATCTCCGATTCACCCATGGGATTGCGGGGGGTATGACGGGTCATCAACTTATTCGTCGTCACCGCCATGTAGTGGCGATGCTACGCCGTTGAGTATCACGTCAGAACCTGCAAGAAGACGAGGTAGATTACAGAAAGTCCACAGAGCATTGAATATCTCAAAACAATCGGCATGTGATTGCACTGTTGGGAGCCATAGAAGCAATCATTCCTCAAGCGTCAATTCCGCATTCAGTGGCAAAGTTGGAACGTCGATCGGCCAAAGATTGGGGGATGGGCATACAATTGAATGTGGGAAGATGTCGGCAACAATGCACGTGCCTGGAGCTGATAACCGAAGACACAATCATAGGCATTCAATGGTCAAAGATCTACCAGAACTGTTGCCACCAATACCGGCTGATGATGCGAATATCGATACCTCGAAGATATATCGAGGAGTACGGCCAACTCTGCCACATAAGACCAATTATCGTTTACAGCCAGTCCTCAGGTCAGAGCCCCATCCAGTATACGTACAGCCGGTGAGGGAGCTCGTAGTGAGAAGATGGAAATCAATAAGGCGCCAATTTGGGGGTAGCTTGCAGGCTTCCTTACCAAGAAGAGGATCTAGAAATGACGAGTCAGAGTCAGGAAGTGATGCGACAAGTTCCGCACTCAGCACGGATGCAAGGGCACGGAGGCGCCGAGCCCAAGAAAGGGGCGACATTCATAGTGCTGGTGGTGATGATAGCCCGCACTACAACACTCCAAGAAGTGGTGCGATGACACCACTAACGCCAATGAGCCCGATGACTCCTTTGACACCTTTTACGATTCCCACAACGCCTCCTGCGACACCTATAGCTCCTTCACTACCAGGTTTAAGGCCAATGTCTCCTTTCTTCAAGGGAGCAGATACTATGGCAGCCGTCACGTCTTTTCTAGCTGATGCACGTCAACCAGAACATGTCATGATTCCACCAGATTCATTCAAGGACACAGGTGGCTATGTTTCACCAAATATGATAAGAACAGAACACACTGCAGGAGCAATGTTTATTCAATCGAGATCAAGCTCTCAGCCGCCTTTAGAGCCAATAGCCGGTTCATGTCGGGGAAGACGAACAAGTCTGTTATCAGAGGTATGCACTCCAGAAGACTTCAACGACGACGGGACCTTGAAATGTGATGAAGAGAACAAAATCCAAGGAATTCATTTGGCAAGGGCGAACTCCAGTGGAACCCAGATATTTAGACCCGGTAGTGACGGCATCGAACTTGATGGAAGGCCGGTGGGTCCTGGAAAGGAATTTTGGGATGGCCCAGTCGACAATATGGGAAAACGAAGGGAAAGGACATACTTGTAAAATTCAAAGACAGTTGGCGATTCCTAAATCGTTATCAATGATCAAATTGAACAAACAAATCGTGTGACGAAAGGAAAAAAGTACAAAATTGGAATAATAAACCATTGAACCTGCCTTGGGTATCTTTATATTCTTTTGTTACAATGCAGTACCTATTCTGCCGCTGTGCATCCATAATAGTACATCTTTAGTGCCGAGTTCCAAAACGCCTCCCTATATCTGCTTCCTATCTATGCGCCCAAGTCCAGATCCAAACGACAAACCGATAGCACCCTCTTATCTATCCTTCAACCAGGGTTGATATTCTCATCTGCCTTTGCTCCCATACCAACCATCTCATAATCTCCAGCCCCATCTCTTCCTCTACCCTTTCCTCTCCCTCTTCCGTACCCTTGTTCTATATCCTTTGTAGCGTCATCTTCTCCTTCCATGCCGGCACTAATATCTCTCTCCATACCAGTACTATCTGTAACAGTATTCGTATTATTCTGAGCCGTGTTCGAATTCGTACCAAAATTTATAGGGCGCAATTCTCGCCATTGACAACTCCATATGCCTAAAAAGGTCATGAGAGACGCAGATGCGAATTGTAAAGCCCACCAAAGCCAATTGCGGGGGACGGAGTGCGAATAGAAGGACGTGATCAGGAGATGCAGGAAATGGATGGTTATGGCGAAATCAGGGATAAGTTTGGAGCGCGAAACAAGAAGGAGGAGCGAGATAACTCTGTTCTTTATGTCAGTTCCATGGAGGAAGAATCAATGCAAGACGACAACAAACCCTATAAAACTATTCAACATCCAGACAAACCCTAACATCCAGCCAACAGTTGTATCACCCCTTAAGCTTCTCCAACTCAGTACCATATCGAAAGAGAAAGCTCTTCCAGCAACCAGTGCGGTAAAAAGTATCAGCGCCGTCCCGATAGCATACCAGAGCACTTGGAGGATTATAATCTGACTGAGGATCTTTAAGGGTGGTAACTCGGAAATGGCGCCAGCGCGCGGCGGTCTTCTTCTTCGTGCCATATGTATGGATAAAGTAGTTAGGTATGCGCACTTGCTACCTTGATGGGGATAAATGTTTGAGCATTTCTATATTGATATTGTAGCATCTGTTTTCGAGGCTGAGCTCATGCATGCACTGGACATCATATCTAGTGGCCAGAATATAGAAGGGGGTAGGCTTAGTAATTTTCGCTATGCGTTTATCAATGATTACTAAGGATTCTAATTTGGGATCGCAATTTTCGGTATTTTTTGATGGGAGGCTGCTCGCCTTGAAAAGTCTTACCCAGTACTTAATTATCAAGTTAGGTATCATAGAAACATCCATTTAACTGACAATATCTTTCTTGTTAAAAAGACCTATGAAGGACATACTACCAGCAGGTATTCTTAAGGACCACTACTATTGATGTCATACACATACTAGCTTTGGAGCTATCTGCGGTAACTGGGAAGCTCGCCTGACTCAGCACGCGGATCTACCGGCGCGACCATATCGCGTTCCGCCCCTTGTGCTAGCGTTTTTTATTGTTCTACTTACCTTTGTACATTTTTTTGAGAGTAGATTTGCCAATTCTAGTATCACTGTAATCTCAAGGGTTTCAGATATCTATATCACGCCAAGTATCATGGTCTTCAGTAAACTCTTTAACTCTCTACGCCCAAAAGCTTCTCGAAATAGATTGAAGACAGAGTCAGATGAAGGGGAGTCCGCTTACTTGAAAGCCGAGTCAGATGCAGGAAGTACCGTCAATACGTTAAGATTTAAACCATCTCGGAATAAATTGAGAAAGGAACAGCCCACTCGTCCGAAGACCGCCAATCCGAAAGGAAAAGGGGCTTCGCAGGCCACTCAATATCTTCGCCCCAATGGCCAATCATTCGATGGTGCAGTCGATGAGCAAACTGGAGAGAGGATCGATCATACCGAATTGCTCCACGGTTTAGCCCACGTGGGATCTTTTGATTCTATGCATGAAGCTTACGGTATGGATAATCCAGATCGGCCCCCCGGAGAGCTCGCGGTAGCCAGTTTACCTTCAAATATTTGGAGCCTTATTGCAGGATATCTTTCACCTAGTGATGCGGCGAGTCTTGCCTTCTCAAGCAAAACACTTCTTCATCGAGTTGGACGTAAACCATGGCATGCTTTGGATCTTCCAGAAAATCATCGATACAGGATTGAGTTTTTGGTTCACATGGACCGTGATCTTCCTAATCATCTTCTTTGTTTCCCCTGTGCAATCTATCATGTTCGCATAATACCAGGCGAAGAACGTCTGAAAGCCACACATATTATAAATCATCTTTACGAATGTCCAAATGCTTTAACACAAGTCGCTCCAAGGACTCGATTAACTGTCGGTCACACTCTCCCGTTCTCGTTCGTGCAGCTTGTGATACGATCAAATCGCTACTCTCCAAGCCATGGAGTTCCAGTAGAATCGATATCCAAACGCTGGAAAGATCCTCAACTTGGAGCTCAAGGTACAGGAACCTGGTCACATCAAAGTCGATACTATGTTGACAAAGGCCATCTTCTCTTACGTGTGATCAGTCAATGTTTTCCAGAACCAGATCTCCCTATAAGTGCGCAGCGGAACCTTTTGTATTCCCGCGAGGATTACTTTCCATACTTTTCGGTCTGCGCTCATTGGAGAGATGGCGATCTCATGGATGTATGTAAATGTGCGTTGGGGCACATACCCAAACGTAGAGAAACAGCGTCTTCAGCACTGAAAAGCAGTCCGAATGCTCTTCTTTCACTTGCAAATCAAAGGAGTCAAATGTCCTCGCAATGTTCTGTGTGTCAGCCGATGCGTCGCTGCCCACGATGTCCAACAGAGTACTTGGTTGAACTTAAATTTGCTGAGGATAAAACCGACCAAGTCAACAGATTCAAGCAAGCTATGACTGTGACGAGGTGGAGCGATTTAGGCAATGGAACTTCTCCGCTATCGCCAGAATGGGCTGCGATCAACGGCGAATTCGAGGGCTATGATTCATTTGATACTGTTAAAGGGCGTGCGATTTCTGGAACTTTTGAATCACAATTTGGTATTACACTTCCTGCGCAAAGGATCTTGTCGCTCAATCCGAAGAATGAAGAGAAAGGAGAAGATGGTCATAATTGGTATTAGTAATCATTAAAATATTAAAGTAATGTTGATTTTTCTCACATCACGCCGAGACCAGTGCATTCCGATAGAATTCAAGAATGAAGAGCAATGGCACAACTTCCTTACCCGAGAATCCATACGTTTTTAGATTCGGATATTATAAATATCATTTCAAATATATGGAACGTATATATTTGACACCAGAGCGCCCAGTCACTTTTGTACGCTATGCTTTCTGTCATACAGTTCTTGTACTATTCGCACCGTCTGTCGACTACATTTGGGGGCTAAATGTTGCAGGAATATAATCCTTGCGCGGATCTCAGCTGTCTTACGCATAATTTGACATAAGCGCCCGCTGTCAGCAGTTGCTATAAGTCGAGTTGGATGAACAAATCTTTTGCGCTTGTATGATTTTCTTGAGGAACAATTATCATTGTTATCATGTCACCGAATCTTTGTGAGATATGTCAAGAGTTCGATCTTCGAAAGCTCTTCCTTGATTCCGCCGCCCAAAATGCGACATCAGCCAAGGGAGCAATAAGTGGATATCAGAGTGTTGATCTGCAGGTACGGCCTGGTCTACCGGAGTTTTACAAGCACCATATAAGCACCGCCGCTCTAAAAGCTTCTTCAGAAGTTGGATGTGAATTTTGTGTTCTGATATGGACGACTCGATCAAAGAAGGAGCAAGATATAACTGTAGATAAGTGGCTTGATGAGAACGGTCAGGGTCAGATTTTCATTGGAACAGGAAGTTCTAGTGTTGCAAAACGTGAGAGTCCTTACGTTTTGGTGTCCCAACGACCTGCAAATAGTTCTCCGCGGAACCTATGCAATCTCGAAGTATTTGCAACTCCAGGTAGGTCCGATTCAATTTTATAACCTTATTTCCCATGGTTTCATATTTACTGAACTATTGATATCAGATAGTACCGTACATCAGGAGAGCCCTTTTATTGGAAGGCCGATATTCGCGCAATCAAATTCTCCAGATTGCTACAAACTGGCGAAACAATGGTTGAGAGTTTGCTCAAGAGATCATAAGGATTGTGGACCCATCAAAACTCGATGTCCTACACGCCTCATTGATGTAGGCTCTTCATACACTAATCCATTTTTGGATGATAACCCCAATCGTGGTGACGTTGAATGGGTAGCCCTTAGTTATTTATGGGGTGGCAATGGTTACCTGAAATTGGAACAGTCAACATACCACAGTCTTATAAGCGGTATTCCGGTGACTGATTTTCCGGCTACCTTACGAGATGCAATTTTGACAACAAGGGAACTCGGTTTGAAATATGTGTGGATTGATGCTCTATGCATCCGTCAAGATAGCACCGATGACTGGAAGGCCGAAGTCGGCCGGATGAGAGATGTCTACGCAGGCGCGACAATCACAATTGTCGCAGCGAATTCCACTTCGACTAGCGCTGGAATACACTTTCCTCGGCCAGAAAATGTGCAGGCCGTTACACGATGTGAATTGCCTTGGGACTCCAATACCAGCGTCTCACTTCGCTTAGTATCTCACATATCTCGTCAGGCTGCTAAGTCTAGTTCTTGGTTCACTCGTGGCTGGACATTCCAGGAAGGACTATTGTCACCACGAGCATTATCATATGGCAGAGATCAAATGATATGGGAATGTGCCTATCATACGGAGGATGAGAGTGGCCATATCGGACTTCTGGATCAAAATTACGACAGTAAAGATCTTTTACACAAATTGCGGAAGAAACAAACCAATAGAATGAGTCGCGCCATACAAAGTTTGTCTTTACAGACTTATGCTCTTTTTTCGGAATTCGATAATCGTAGAGCCAAATTAGGCTATCCTTCTAAGAAACTTGCGGCCACAGGGATTAATATGCAAGAAAATTGGGGAATGGATCCATATTTGAGATGGTCTGAAATGGTGCAACAGTTCTCAATTAGGAATCTGACATATATGACGGATGTTTTACCGGCTCTATCCGGTATTGCTCGGGAGTTCTCGATGATTACCAAAGATACTTACATTTCCGGCATGTGGAAATCTTACCTAATTCCCAGTCTACTTTGGACCAGGAGAGCATTGAGAAAGATCAACAAAGTATCGGAGTCTGAAATTGACACCCAGTTCTTTACACATATTGATTGGAAGAAGCGCGAATCTTATTTAGCTCCTTCGTGGTCCTGGGCAAGCATCAATGCCGGAAGCACACAACTAGAACCATACCCATTCGCGGATGCTGCCGTACATCAAATAGCAGCCTTAGTCGATCTTCAACTTCATCATTCAGGAACGGATATATTTGGCCCCCTTGAGCCAGATAGCGCGTTGATCATGAAAGGAGTTCTATTTCCAATCCACAACCTGGCGGATTATTACTGGAGATTTTCTGACCCCCCTGAGTCACTGCCAAAATTTCAAGAAAGGCTCGGTAATGATGGCATGGATAAGATCTATTCTGGATCGTGGCCTGCACTTCAAGAGTACATTCACGAATGGATAAATGACGCTGACCATGCAAGTTTTGAATTCGAACAGCAACATATTCCACATTCAAACCAAAAATTTGGCGCCTTTCTCCTTGTGCACATCGAAGGCGTTTCTGAAGATAATAATGGTTTCAATTTGGACGGCAGTTTAGCATTCCTTCTCGTCGAATCAACCGGAAATGTTGATAGTGAATATCGGAGGGTCGGTGCAATTATAATCCAAAGATCTAAAGGATATCCTACAGGCAAACCGATCATGACACTTTCTGAGGCGAAAAAGGCAGAAAAAAGGGGTGAGTATTCTTGGACGGTACAGCCTGTTTCTCCAATGGAAAAACTTATTGCAAAGGTATGGCAAGAGAGACCAAAAGAATTCCCAAGCCGAAGCACGATCCGTTTAGTATAAGGAACTTTCTTTCCAGAGCGTCTTTGCAGATCGTCTAAGGCTAAACGCTTTATGGATCACTCGAACAGTTTGCTAGGATATTAATTAAGTGTGGCGATACCACGGCACGAGGGTCCAGTAATATCATGGAAACCTCTTTCTATGTAGAAATTTGAATAATATAAACTGCACCCCAAAAAGGGTTTTATAAACACATAATCGAGTATTTAAATTGATTTGAAATATTCAGTGCATTTGAATATCCGACTTGATTTATAACACTAACGATATTTGATTAACAAATTCAAATTCAAATTCAAATTCAAACATTGAAAGCATTTGATTGAATTACTCGAGTAGAACATTGATTATAAGGTTTGCTTAGTGTGCAGCTCATTTCGTCCATCGCCCCTCGAATAGATATAACCCCAGCCGGAATAAGAGACAAGTAAGACCCACGGGAGTTGGTTCCTATCATGGTTCCATCATCCAGGGCCTTGGATGTCACAAAGTCAAATACAGTGATTTTTTTGAGCCTTGACTATGAAACGGCCCTGTAAAATGAATGAAATTGGTTAAAAATGCCTTGGTATCCCATGGTATCCTCTATTAGACGAGATTTCTGGAGCCAAGAAGTGGTTACGCCTCTTTCTCTCGGGATACTAGCTTTTATGTCCTTTTGAAGCCCCGTCTTAAGTCCGTTAGATGTCAACTTTACATCTCATCTTCCCATACACGATTTGAATAGCTTAATCTAGCACCAGCATCGATACACCCGTGGACATGATACCTTTCCCGTTGTAGACATTACCAGACTGGCGGCTCCAGCAGAATCCTCGGATTCCGTTCCGTCTCTAATATCTACCATTGATCTCATTGGCTGGTCGATCAATAATCAGGGGGCCGTGCTTAATTCAAGACACTCCATCGTCTGGTCTAAGGCTGAATATCATCAGACTACTCGAGTAGATCTGGAGATAATTCCTAGAGACAATTGGATACTTACTACAAGTCAAGCAATTCACAGAAAAATCATTGTATGCAATGGCGCCTAATCCTCCCATCGGGTATATCGTCCAATTTCAAGCCTCAGATGGAAGCCCAATTGATGGCAACACAATTATTACTCCGTACAACAATAAAGCTCAGGTGAACCCCTCGGCCCAGCTTAATGGTACTTCCGGAAGACAAGCCAAGAAGCGGCCTAACCTCCCCAAGGTTCGGTCCGGATGCGTAACTTGCAAGTAAGTCGATGCTTCGTCAACACTGTGAGGCTCGATGACACTAATACATCTGCATTTAAAGACGAAGGCGAATCAAGTGTGACGAGCGAAAACCCGAATGCAATCGATGTCAGGTGTTTGGCGTGGCATGTGAAGGATATGGCGTTCGTATCTCTATAAATCGACGTAAACCCGACCCCAAACCGCTTCTCCCTCGCACTGATGAGGTATCGCCAATATCATTATCGCCTCAATCATCTCATTCACAGCAACTATCGCCACATTCCTCGCCGTCAATGAGACTGCCCTTCCAAGATGAATCTGAAGAACGATACTTTCGAACATATTTAACCAAGACAAGCATATCCGTGACTTGGAGTCGAAGTCGCGTCTTTCCCTCGTCGTTATGGGATCGCATCATTATGCAAGCTGCACACGATGAATCTTATCTTCGAGAGATGCTAGTTGCAATTGGTTCATTTGCTGAGTCCAAAGATGTCCAATCGAGGGGATACGCGGACGAAGCAGTGCAAATGCGAGTTTTCGCTGTCAAGAGATATGGGCTTGCCCTTCGTTCAATGAGTGTTGGATTGTCTAAACTAGAAACCAGTGAAGGTCCAAGGAAGGCCTTGATCGGTTGCCTTTTAATTTGCTGTTTTGAATGGTTATTAGGAAACGACTTTACTGCTCTTACACATGCTAGAAGTGGTGTTAAGATACTGCGTCAGTGGCTAAGAAATTATAGAGGTAAAAATTACAAAGCAGGTCTCTGTTCCCCGGACTCTAGGATGATTGAGGACGAATTAGTTCAAGCCTTCCTCAGGCTTGACAAACAAGTTGCAACATTTGGAGACCCTGGAACGAGTGAAGAGCACAAGGAGACAATATACGAATCAATCGGAACAATGCAAGACATGCCTAGCATTTTTCCTGACTTACAGGAAGCCCGGTTATATCTCGAGCTAATCGAGAGACGATCAATACATTTTGGATACCTAGCAGCTGAATATGCCGCCGCCGCCGCCGCCAAAAAGACCGATCCTTCCACTGCAATCATACCAACGAAAGGCCTCAAAGAGGAAAATAGCCTGCCTGAAGTAGTAGACATAAGGGCTCTTAAATACGAAATCACACAATCACTTATCAGATGGACATCGGCCTTCGATTTATTCTGTTCTAACATCCCACCGCTAGAAAATGATCAACTTGCCGGAGCCAATCTGTTAAGAGCGCAGAGCATCGCGATGGATATAATTATGAAGATTGCGCCAGGCGGTCCGCCGCCAGATCACCAGGCAATCATTCCGGAGTATCAAAGTATATTGGCTATTACTGAGGAGATTCTTGCCGAAACAAAAGATCAACGACAACTTGGTAATTTTAAATTCGACCAAGGTGTTATAATGCCTCTGCATATTGCCGCAAAATGGTGCCATGACCATACGATCCGGACAAGGGCAATAGAACTTTTGAGATCGTACAAAGATAGTGACGGGGAACCGATGAAGGAGGGAGTGTGGGATAGTGAAATGTTTGCAGAATGGGATGAATGTGCATCAGAGAAGAAAGAAGGCTCGGTATGGGGAGATGGCTCTGAAAGGATTGGGGATGGTCACATGCGGCATGCGGCGACGGATAAAAATCAAATTTTTAGGTTGATTGGATCGGTGAACTGGGAGAGGAGGTCCAGTAGTGGGAGTTCGAGGAGTGACTTGGGACGGGGAATGAGCGGTAGTCCTAAGAGTGATATGGGACGGGGAACGAGTGATAGTCCTAGGAGTGAACAAGGGCAGGGAAGGGCGGGAAGTTGTGTGGAACTGGGGGATGCAGAGGGCTGGGTCGAGGAACTGCCGGTTAGAGCGTCCCCTTGAGAATTTATAAGGATGATATCAATGTAATTTAAAAGCAAAATACTATAGGACTAATATGTATAAGCAGAACAGCTAAATGACAGAATGACAAAAATATGTAAGTATCTTGTCTGGGTACATCCAGAAGCGCACGCTCTCTTGTGTTGCCTGAGAGAGATGATTAATATGAATCCTACATCATGAAAAAAATTGCCCCACGATCTTAGGGTTATATATTCTCTAACGGGTGTTTCAGAGTCGACTATGTACATAATGCGTAACCAAAAGGAGTCATAAGCTATGCATGAGCGGAGTTGTTCAATCATTTATCTCTCCGTTCCAGAAAGCATCAAAATAGTATCAAATACACGAGGAATATGGATTTCTGTCATGACAGCTTTTCTAGGTGGATCTCTGAAAATTGTTGCGCGATGAGAAAGAGGAGTTGTGGAATTGGGTGTTGAGGTGGGGAATGGCAATGAGAATGTGCTTGGATACTTTAACAAGTACTAGGTATGATTTGTCAAGCGTATCCATAAACTCTAGGGTATAATGAGGGGGTAAAGTTTCAAGACATTGATACTCGGAGATTTATAGGATAACTCGAGCATTGGGATTCTGCGACAGTTGAACGCGGCGCAAGATAAGTGCAGCTGCTGGTGCGAGTGAGCACTTCCAAAACTCCAGCGATCAATAGGGTAGTCCGAGAGGAAGAACACGACATATATTATCGCGAAATCATATGCTCCTTCCTTTAACATGATTCTAGGCTTGCAATACTTCGCCCGCCGATTGCATCTACCCTGGAGGAGTCTGTAAGAGAGCTTTCTCCAATTTGGCCTCCTGGTTCTCGGTCAGACCAAAAAACTCCATTTATTTCAGGTCGGATTTTTGAACATTTATCGCATGAGGGTTACAATATCTTCCTGGTCTTAGAAGGTCTATAGAAGAAGCTGTCGAGGCACGTCACGTGATAACGTGATTCCTCCTTCTCATTTGCATCATTCAAGTCTCGGGATTTGGATGTTTCTCTCTTTCATTCGAGACAATAAGCCTCTATTCTCAACATGGGGATGCTTGTCATGTCAAAGGCCCATTTCAAGAGACCGTGTATGCTCAGCCAGTCTGGACTGCAGTCAATTACGGATTTTGAAAATATTCTATCACTAAATAAGAAGACATAACAAATGTTAATTCTCTGGTCTTACGGCGGTCGCCACAGTTTGAAGAACTAGTTGTTCGTCCTGCCAGTAATAAAAATGGAGTGGTGGTACAAAATGCAAAATGCACATCTATCAAGCCACCAAGATAATATTACCAGTTCGTTAGATGATTGGACGATTGAGGATATTGATAGGCTTCTGGTCATCCAATATGTAGGGAGTGCGCAGAAAGTATGTGCGCCTGCATATATCCCGGGCAATGCTTCGCCACAAGATACCAGGAAGCTGAAGTGTGTCAGAAGCTGACATATATCACGGCCTTGTTCCTGTTGCACATATCATCTTGAATCCACAGTCCGATCATATAATCGTTGAATCAGCTCATAAACTTTAATATATAAATATCTAGATTACAAGAAAGTATTGCTGTCGATAATCAACGCTATTCCTTACAATATTCTTCTCGGGGAAACATGGACCCAATTACAGCCTTAGGAGTCGCGGCAGCTGTGATACAGTTCATTGATTACAGCATGGGACTAGTTTTGAAAGGGAGAGAAATTTATAAGTCTGGAGAGCTTGGGGCCAATGTTGAACTTGGAGAGGCGACAAATCGCTTGCAAAATTTGATTGAGCCGTTAAGGGGCTCTCTTAGTTCAGGAATGCAAAATGCACCTCCACCTTCACCAGCGGATGCTGATCGAGCCCTCAAAGATATCTGCACTAAATGCATCGACTTGTCCGAGGAACTTAGCGGTCTTCTTGGCTCCCTAAAGCTTAATCTAAGTGTCAAGCATCGAAGGCCAGCAAGCTTCCGACAAGCATTCAGGGCTGTTTGGAATGAGAAAAAGATACAAGGGTTGAAAAGTTGTTTGGGTGATTTGCGTAGCAATCTCGAGACACATGTTCTTGTTGACTTGAGGTATGTCCATGATCTTCTGAGCTAGCCAGACTAGAAGTGACTCACGCACTCTTTACTGGCTCCTTCATTCATACAATGAGATCAAACTTATTCAGTACTAAGAAGGTCATTTAGATATCGAATGATCCAAGTCAAGCTTGAACAGGACAATAATTTCAAATCGCTTGACAAAGCATTGCAAGCAATGATGCAGGACCTTCTTGTAAATCACCAGAGTAGTTTAACTAATATTGAGCAAAACTTTGATCATTTGAGGTTGTCGCAGGAGAAAGAGCATTCGCATACTCGCAGTGTGCTTGTTGATCAGCAAGCGTTGAGGCATCGGCGCCAGGCGGAATTAAATATTCTTGAAAGTCTCAAATTTTCATCGATGAATCTTCGGCATGAGACGATTGCTGAAGCACATCAGCAAACTTTTGAGTGGATATTTTGTGATCCCGAAAATGAACATAAACCTTGGAGCAATTTCAGCGAATGGCTAAAAACCGAAAATGACATCTACTGGATTCATGGCAAACCTGGATGTGGAAAGTCAACCTTGATGAGATTTATTATCGACGATTCTCGATCTCGTGGATATGCACAAACATGGGCACATAATACTCCCCTGGAGACACCATCCTTTTTCTTCTGGAACAGTGGTAATGAAGCTCAAAGATCGCAATCTGGCTTACTTCGAAGTCTACTTTTCGAGATTCTTGAGAAACATTGCACTCTCATACCCGAAGTATTTCCCAGGAAATGGAAAACCACATTCGAGAATGCTCTGCATAATGTCCCTATTCTGTCAACAAACTGGTCACTACCTGCTCTGAAAAAGTCATTCCGGACACTGATCGAGAAAACGTCGGGAATATTATCATTTTGCTTCTTCATTGGTGGTTTGGATGAATATGAAGGAAATTATTGGGATATTGCAGAGTACTTTTACGAACTATCCGAATCGAAACACGCGAAATTTTGCCTATCCAGCCGGCCTGAGACTGGATTCTTGGATACATTCAAAAGCATGCCACAACTAAAGCTCCATGACCTAACGGAGTCCGATATCACAAACTACGTTCGAGATAGATTGGAGAATAACTTACAAATGCGACTTTTGATGAAGAATAGTCCGTCGGATGCGTCAGCGCTGATAACCGAAGTCGTGGATGACGGGGATGGAGTATTCTTATGGGTTAGGCTGGTCGTAAATTCTTTACTGAATGGCCTCCGAAAAAGGGATGATATTTCAACACTCAGAGTTCGCTTACAAGAGACTCCGAAGGATATAGACGACCTATATGACCGTATTTTATCATCTATTGATCGAATACACATGGTAGAGGCCTCAAAAATATTTCAACTGGAAAAAGGTGCAAGTGTGATTATGTCAGAAATCCCATTTCTAGAGTTGTATGTTGCCTACAAATTGAGCTTCTAGTCTTTCAACCAAGCTATACCTGCAGATGAAACGTCTTTCTTTCGCCAAATGTCCCTCGAGGAATACGGGGAGAAGTTCGCCCATGTATTACGCACCCGGTGTGGAGGACTTTTGGAATTGACTGAGAACACAGGGACAGTGAATTATATTCATAGAACCGCTCGGGAATACATACAAAGGCCCAAGACGTGGGAATTACTCCTTACTCATACATCAGACCTGGAATTCAATTCATGGTTGACTTGGTCAATTTTGTATTTACACTTAGTCAAGGCGGGTACGAAGAATAATTCGCTTCTATCGATAGGTATAATAAAAATGGGAGAACATTGGAGACTTATTTGTAATGTCTTCGCCTGGAACATACACGAAGTTGCCTCAACCAAGGCCAAAGGCCATATCCCTCAATTGGTTGAGGAGTTTGATAGAGCCGCTCAGCGGTATTCGGATTTTCGTAACCCATCTACTAACCAACTGGAATATTGGCATAAGTCTAACTTTGAATCTACTCTTATTGATCGTACTAATGTTAATTGTACCACCTATGATGAAAGTTGTCCTTATCAAGATGTCTCCAAGGGCGACAGGGCGGATCTATGGAGTATGATGAACTTACTTTCGGCATGTGTCGAAGGTGGTGTATCTTCTTATGTTGAGATGAAGATAATATCAGACCCGTCTCTGATGCGACTGAGATATGATCCTCCTCTGATGGTACTCTGCTTTGGTCCTATTATGTTTGAATTTGAAGCGTGCTTACCCATTTCAAGATTACTGGTGTTTCTGTTAGAAAACAATGCCAATTTTAATGAGATATTTTACAGTCACAGCTTGTGGAAAATATTTCTTCACGTTGTGCATACTAAATTCATTTCTTTTGGGTACCATGGTGATCTTGATGTAATCTTTCGGGCAATGGAAATCATGCTCCAGCGCGGAGCTGATGTTGAATTGTGTTGTATTGAAGAAAAGACGGCATGGAATAAATTGATTCCCGATCACCGCCGATATAGTTGGCGCGACAATTTAGAGCAACACGGCAAACCGCCACTTGAATGCAAGGCTTTTGCTGACATCGGTTTGAGCGATTCGAGCGACGACAGCGCAAGCCATGTCAACGAAAACCATAACGAGCCATGGAAAGTACGACATTCCTTGGAACGTATCATTAAGGATATATTTGAAGAAAAAAGACCGGATCTTTCAGCGAAGCTACAAAGCCTAGTTGCGGAAAAGAAGACCGAGAAACTAGCCATTGAGAAGCAGAGTCGAAATCAAACACCCGGCTCATCTGGCGGAAATAAAGGACGGAAACAAAAGCAGAGGAATAGGAAGAAAGGCAAAGGAAAGCGTGGTCAGATTGCTTTGGAAAATGATTCTGATTACTGAAAGGCTCGAAAGAAAGGGGTATTTTGATGGGTCGGCCTGAAATACTTCGAAGGGGTTGGGTGAATATGTGTATTGTGGAAAACAAGAAAAGATCACTCCAACAGAGTGCTGTGCTTCTGGGTCCCATGGAGATGTTAAAAAGCATCCTTCTTGAACTTTGATCCAAAACTTGAGGGGCCTCTACTCGCGAATAAAGGGGTGTTGGTTTGATATGTTGAAGATTTTATGTTTTAATGTTGCTATTCTGCGGCGTAATGATCGAGGTTATTTTGTTGGCGCGTCAATGCCGTAAGAGTATGAATCTACTTAACAAACACAATCAATTCATTCTGAAACATATTGCCTCAATCAAGATGTTGATGATCCGGTGACGCAGCCTAGCATTGCTCGAGCATGCTGCAAGAATACTATTTCACGTGACACTGTCTGAAAAAACACGTTTCTCTGTTCGACATGTAGCCAAAGAAGGCTTGTGTTTAGCTTCTTGAGATAAGTGCAGAGTAATAAAGTATAAGGAGAATCAGTTTCTCGGAATTGCTGGAAAGAAATCATGGATGCCATCTGGTTACATGCGTTTGGCGGGGTTGATCGTGAACGGATTTGTCTTCGTCTAGGTATGGAATACAAAACTGTTGGTAAAAGTTAAATTCCTCTAAATTCTCTACTCCGCGAACCAAAGTTGATTCGATTCGAACATTCCTCGTTGAATTCCTTCGGTTTTCCTGTTCCGTCTACAGCTTCAGGTCCATCCGTTCAGATGATTCGAGCTCCTCATAATCTACACAATTCTCAATCAACAAACACCACATCAGTCAACATCCACAATTCACCATCTTCTCTTCCTCATACCACCACCACCCCGTCCCACCCTCATAATCTCATCCAACACAATCCAAAACCAAAATTTCTTCAAATATTCCCACCCCTGTCTCTTCGTTCGCTCCGACGTAACACTCCAACCCACTATCCACAATGCCGCAATAATCACACTGACCACACCCCTCCTGATAAGTTCTACTCCTGCCCATTCAACCGCTATCATCCCTAAGCCTTCAATCAACACATATTCCCAATATTTCGAAGGCTCATATATCCAAATCACATCCCCAGTTGATTGTACGATATTTCCGTTTGAGATCGTTGTGCGATTACCAGTCGGAAGAATTATGGCAATAGGATAAGCTTGTACCGCAACTTGCCATTGAAAAAACATGGCTGCGAAGAGGAGTGCGCCGGCGAGAAGTCGGTCGAGGAATAACGAGCCTTCGATCGAGGAGGTGAGCCATGCTATTGGACTGAACGGAGTTGCAGTAGTGTAAAGAAGAACAATCATGGCCACAGCAGAAAACTTTCGAAAGCCGGTCGATTTCAGGATTTGACTGGAGGCACCTGTAGGCATGCTAGGCATGGGGCTACTTTGAGGTTCTGCTTGTTTGACCATCTTGTCTTCGATTGAACAATTATCGCTCTATCTGTCTGTTTCTCGAAGCTATTGCTACTCATATTGTGCACCAGCGTGCGCAACCTTTCTTTTTAAACTCATGATTTTGGATATTCATCGTGGTGTGGGGCGCATTGCTGCCTTGAAGATATTCCGTATTTGGTCGAAATTGCGGCATAGCTGCCTACAGGAACATTTTTTTACAGCGTAGTCACCGAGTGCACCAATAATTGATATTGAACTATCGCAAAACCTATTATTTTCTGGCAAATGCCCTGCTTACTGCAAGGCAGAAATGGCACTTATGGAGCGAATACTGTAAGGCAATTGGAAGTTCTTTCGTATCCATGAAATTAGACGACTACCTCATATATAATCGACGATTCACAGTGCTCCTCGTGTACTGTAGTCGTAAACACTTACAATTATAGTCAGTTCTGCGATGCCTCCGGTTCCGTTACCTTTGAACGTCAGTATGGTGGAATTCAAGTCAGATTGTGCCCAATGTGGTGGTGCCGAGATTTATGCTTATTACCTACTTAGGTAGGTATGTAAGATTATCGGTCGCCAACAGATACCGAATCATACATAGGATTCAAGCTTTAAGCAGTATTATTGATTCTTCTTGTATGGGGCGGAGCTTATCAGACATGGGATTATTACAATGGCGACAAGATTTTCAGATATTCAAAGTTTATCGAAAGAATTTGTACTTACTTATTTCTACGTCTATATCTACAATCAATTCCTAGAGCGATCATCATTTTGCATTGCGTATCACGTCTACTGACGAAACACTGAATGCTCAGTTTTGGGTACTTTGGTATTTCTCAAATTGAATACCACTTATGATGTTCAATACTGCGTTAGCAAATGCGGAGACTCATACATTGCTGCGTCCAATAAGTTACAGAACGACGAACTAAAGAGCTTGGTGTGGTGAGTACTTGGTCATTCCAGACGAATAATAGAGAGAGCAAATGATGATATCTCATTCATGTTATATGTTTCCTTTATCTAGACCCTATAAGTTCAATCTTAGTATTAGAGACTTCTCCGGGTCCCTGGGACTCCTCCAAATTGTAGTTGGATTGTTAAACATCATAATTTGAAGATGTTGCGTTCACATCAAATAATTCACATTGCATCAATACAGCTCGAAGCAATCTCGGATCTTTAGCAATAACTTAGTTTTATTAACTTTATATTTTCCCTATGACTCCGATGCCATCTAATATGTACGACTTACCTGTGAATTACTTTACCTTTTGGGGGAGGGGACTTACCATTTAATTATATCTTTCTTTCCTTTTCCTCCATCGGAGATTCTGCCTTGTTATCCCTTGCTTTAAACTTACCGATTTCCCTCCTCTTCTTTCTTACCTACCAATAAATTCCTATGTTCTGGTTCATCCTTATTTCTATTCATCTTAGTTCATTGATTCATTCCATCCCCCTAACCCACATGTCTCCCATGCAAAAGCACATCTTCCCAGCCATCCTTCCTCATCCTCTCCCTACTGCTCTCCCTCATCCTCCCCGCCATCTCAATCGCCTCCCTCTCCCTCATCTGTCTCACCCTCTCCCGTTCCAAATCTCCCCTCTCCCTCTCCAACTCCTTCCTCTTCCGCATACTCTTACAAATACAACACCTAATCACACAATACGCCACAAAAATCGCTACGATAATCATCGTGATAATCGCAGTGAGATTTCCAGAAGGACGAGTAAATATTCCTTTATCGGCAGTAGATGTTGCTGATGCGGTAGCGGTGCTAGAGATGGTAGAACTGGTTTTGGATATGATGGAGGTGGAGAATGTGGATGTGGGAATGCTCTTGGGGGCGGAAGTGGATTTTGGAGGGAGGATTTCGATAGAGGGGATTCTAGAAGCGGAACCGGTTTCGAGGGCTTTGGCGACGGTGATGGGGAGGAGTGTTGTGATGGATGTAGGTGAGTTGAGGACGCTTGAGGCGCTTGTTTGTGGGGGTGGTGCGGGCGCCATATTGTTGTTTGGGCTTTATTTATTGAGAGTTTTTTTTAACTTTAGATTTTTATACTTTGGTTTCTTCGTTTGCTGGAGAAGTATATATGTATATAGTAGTGTGTGTATAAGTAAAGTGATAGACTCTCTGTTTATTTGTTATCTCGTTTATTTATTGGATTTGTTTTATAGTATAGCAAAACCAAGAATAAATACACAAAACCGCAAGGACGAGAAGGTATATATAGGATACCTCAAGACGAGAATTGACAATCGTACAATGGGATTAAAGACTCTCTTTATGCGTATCGCTGGAGCAAAGATACGAGGTACAATAGAGAAAGAAAAGATATCTTCCATTGTAGACGCTCTTTGTAGAAACGATCTAGAAAGTAGTGATGAGAGTCTTTGTAGACTGATAATGGAGAATAGGTTTATATAGCGAGTGCTTTGTGAGAGGATTGGAGAGCAAGGAGTGTAAAAGATTGCTTTGTTGAGAAATGTATATCAAGGATAAGAGAGAGATATTCTTAGAAATGATTGTAAGGAGTGAAAGAATATGATTTGTCTACTGGAGAGGAGAGGATAGAGTTGTGTGTTTGTTCACCTGGGTATTCTATATTTGATCTCGCCAGTAAATCTATGTCGATTCCTCGAGACTCGCGTCTATAAATACATGTTAGGTATGGAAAAAGATGTAAAGACTAACCACTGGGTAGTTATCTTATTCCGTACCAGAAATAAAGATCCACACACACACACAAAGAAATTTTCTTTCCCGAAGCATTCCCCTCTCACTCACATCTCCATACTTCAAACTTCACTTAAACTCATTCTCAGATGTTATACAATATGATGTCATATGATTAGAAATTAATATATGTATGTGTAGATGTATAGAAATAAGTAAGAATGCGTGCATCGCACCATCACTGTTGCTTGGGAATATTAAGCACTATCAAGCTAGTTATGCAAATTTCGCTATCAAATTCCAAACGTATCCTATGGTATCATTTCCTGCGTTCCCATTCCCATTTCCATTCCCATTCTATCCCATCCCTTCCCATCCCTTCCCATCCCTTCTGCACCAACCCATCAAACTCTCCGTCAAAAATTCAAAATTCCATACAGAAATGAGGGTTAGCTCAATTCAGGACACATGACATCTCGTCAGTACATGTATGAATCATCCAGTGAATCATGCAATCTGACTCAAAGGATCCTGGAACGAACAGCACCACTCAATGCTACACAAATTTGATCTCTTTATCTTCCAAATATGCTGAATCACCTCTTTCTCGGCCCATATACACCGTTCCATTAACCTCGATCCTATGCCATGGATTTCCTGCATTTGCGTTTCCATTCACATGCGTGGAACTTGCATTTCCACTTCCGACGGTATCAACCCCTCTCAAACTCTCCGTCCTCCACTCGCTCTTCTCCTCATCCCCATTCCTCTCCCTCGAATGATACGACGGAACCGGACTCTCCGTTCCCGCCATCTCTTCTTTCCAAGCCGCCCTCTCAGACCAGTGATTATCCCTCCCACTCTGCCTCTCATACTCCATCTCCAACTCCCTCTTCTCATCCATCGAATCCACACTCCCCGAACTCTCTGATCTGGCTGGAAATGGTCTGCTAATCTCGCTTTTCCTCACCGTCCCATTTCTTCCCACACCCAATTTACTTCCATTTCTCGCAACTCCATTTGCGCTGCCTCCCAGAACCTTCCCCATCATTTCATTCTTGGCTCTCTCTTCCTCTTCCCGTTCCTTTTCCTTAGCCCTAGCGAGTTTCTTCTGTATCCGCTTGCCGCGACACACTAGACACCATGTCAAGAGTCCGGTGATGATAGCGATGGCGACGATGAACGCGAGGATGGTACCCCAGAAATTAAATTGCACTTCCCAGAATCCCTCACTAGCGATGGAGGTAGGAGGGGATTCCGCGCGGGTGGTGAGGGTTGCCGCGTTGAGAGTGGAGGAAAGGCGTGGAATATACATTGTAGCTCGATGTGATGTTTATGACGTTCCCGATGTAACGAGTGGTGGGAATATGTATATTGTTCTCCGCAAGTAAATTTGTACAAAGTCGATCGGACCGATTGATCAACCTGAAAGGTAAATGATATGCTAGCCAGCAATGCGAAAGTAATCTCTTGTAAGTTCGAAAATAAAATGTTGATCCAGCAATACTGAATAGGTAAAATGCAAAGTATCCAAAATGATATTGAAAGAAGTTCCAATCAGTTCCAATCAGTTCAAACTAAGTTCCAAGCCCCGGGGTGGTATCAATAACTTTATGATTTGGTTCCCAGGCTGAGTCAAAGAAATCTATTTCGCAGTGGGCAAAGATTCACACAAAGACCTTGTGTTGTGAACTTGTGATATCGGTGTTCGTGATAGGTCTAGTTGAGATGATGTTTTTAAACCCCTCTCCCAAAGGGAATGTTCTTCTCAAAGAAACTGAAACGGGCGTTGAAAGAATGTGGGTTTGTTGTAGTGATGGTTGAAAGAATGGATAAAGAGATTTCTCTCAGATAATCTCCCCTTGTGTAGTGTTGTGCTGTTAATGTCTTGAGCTCGAGCCTGTCGAGTCGATAAAGAAGTTGTACAAGTTGTATTGTATGCGTTGTAAATGTTGTACAAAGAATATCTCAAGGAAGAAATTCCCTTCCCAATTCCCAGAAGACTAATCTCGTCAAGAGATATAGTGATAATATCTGCAATCTGCAATGAATGAATCCCCTCTTCAAATCTTTTTCCAAAATTTCCCACTCATAAAATAATCTCTCCTTGGAATAAAAAGAAAATGTTCCACAAAACCAGTAATATCAAAATAATAGGACAAGAATATCAGACGAACAGACCAAGGGGAAATTGAAACGAAACAGGAATTCACCCATCTTCATATATCGTCAATCACCCTCTCAAAATTCAATTATTGCATATCCACCTAACGCATTGTCTCATTCAACTGCACTTAGTACGGCTTGCCACTTGCTAAGCCCACCCAATCAAAATCTTCCCTCTTTTCAAGAACGAAAAAAGAAAGGTATAGAAAAAGTTAATCAACATGCCACGACGCCGTTAAGCTTAATCGCCATTCTCGGGCTGGCTCCGTCGTGTTTACGGAGTCTTCGTTCGCGATATACTGTATCCATCCTGGCAGGATGTCGAGAAGAGAAAATACCAAGACCGGCGTTCGATATCTGAACGGATATACGCCGAGACGAGCAGACTTTGTGAGACTGAGATGTGTAAGTTCTCCGTACTTGGCTCTGTGTATCTCCACCAATATCCAAGCTCTCCTGGGTCCTTTATAACCCTTTTTTGTTTTATGCACCCATTCTTGCTCCAACCTTTTTCCACAAGTAGTCACCACCTCCATTTATCCCTCCGACAATCCCCTAATGCAGTAACACATCTCCATAATCCAATGATCTCCCATACTCGGATACAAGCTCACAGCACTTCAACTCTCCACCACTTCTTCAAATATACGATCCTCACCCCCTGACGACGTTTCCCCTTCAAGCCACTATTGTCTCCCGTCCCATCTCTCATTTTAAAATCATCCACCCATACATACGATTTCGAAACCTCGATGTAATCTTGGCATTGCGCTTGACTTCTCCAATTGGCTCCCATCCAATCTTACACCGAGACCATCCCGGCAAATCTTCACTTGCGCATTCTACCAATGCCAAGATCCATGTGCTTGGACTTCAAACTCCACCCCGAAATATGAAACGGTGATTCGGAACAAAACTGATCTTGATATTCACGAGAAAGAACGATACCCGAAAAAGTATGCGCAAAAGAAACCTGAAGGAAACCAGAAGTGTAAAAAGAGCAAGAAACCCGAAAATCTATCCACGTACACAATACATAGGTACTTGGCCTCTGCTCTGTCTGCATTACACGTCCTCAAATGACAAAAAGTCAAATGAGAATATCTCCCATTTGCACCCCACCTATCCCAGGATCGATAAATGATATTGACCAGAACGACAACCAATTTCCAAAGAATCATTTAAGCTTCTTTTTCGAAGCAATATATATAATTAAAACCCTAGAAGCGATCTAAAAGAAAGTAGTTGTAGAACTGTACCGTGTAGAATTGTAGAATCTCACCTATCTATCTACCTACACAAAGGGGAGAAAATCCAATTGACTCGAGGGTTTAAGGGTCCTTTTCAGACTTCATACATAAGGTTACAATTCAACAGGTAGCAGGTAGTAGCAGGATAAATACCGATCCTTAGCAGCTCCCCTTTACATAATTTGCTCACTACAAACTACAAACTACAAAGCATCCAGCTTCTCGCCTCATCACGTGTAATTCAATGATTCCTCATACAGCCAAAAAGTACCTCTGCTCGCTATGCTCAGCAAATCACTACTACTTCAAAAACCACACCCATCCCCTTGTAGTTCACCATCTTGATTCTTGCGATACACGTATTCAGCTTCGAACCTGCTTCTTAGCTGTACAAGTACCGCGAATCCATCTAGGTATTTACAGTGAGACATCAAATCCAACATACTACCCAGGCCAAGTGTGTAGATACGCAATCTTACTTCTAGAAACCCAGAAGCTCACACCCAATCTTCCCAACATTCAGATCACCATCCACAATCACCACATATCAACGTACTCGAGAATAACTAACAAACCGTAAACTCCCCTCCGCAAACTTCCCTCCTCGAAATCTCAAGTCTCAAAATCTCAAAATCCAAGTCCCAATTCTTCATCTCTATAAACAAGCAATCATAATTTTTAACTATTAATACAAATAAATCTTTTGCAATCTCTAATACCTAATACTATGCATAAAAACCACAACCACAGCAACAACAATAATAATAATCAAAATATATAATAACATATTTTTCATATATTGATTGGTATCTTGCGCCCTGCGCACACCCATCGTCCATTCATCCATCCATGTTTCTCATGAACCAATCAATCCAATAAATATCTTTTCTCCCATCTCCTTCTCCTCCATCTTCCTCTCCATCTCCGATCCAAATCAAAACCCAAACCCCTCATCACATACAACCCATAAAGGAAACAATATAGTTCAAAAAGGAGGGTATTTCAGAAATGAATGAAAAAATAGTATATGTATGCATCTATGGATATAAGATGGATGTCAAATAAATGAAGCCAAGCTGCTTCGTAACGCATGCAGCCGCCCTCTGAATCGTACCCAGTGGCACGTGAAGTTGTCGTAACGATTAGAAATTTTCTTTACCCCAGCAGAAATTGAATCCTATACCGTCATTAGTACATTGCAGCAATGTGAAAAAGGAGATAAATGGAAAGCACTAACCAGGCTCACTATACATATTGCACTTGATATGCAACTGACTACCCAACACCTTTGGACCACAGAAGAACACACCCGCTTCACTGGGACTATGAATCTTTCTCACACTCTTGAAAATCATATCCCAATTAGGTCTTCCAAAATTGGTTGGTGCTCTCAACCCCGTAATCGCATCACGATCTGCATTTGCATCATTAATCATGATATTCGTCGCATCATCCACCTTAATCTTAGCCGTCAAATACGTATGAATTTCAATCCTGTTATCCATATCCTGGGCTTCGATTGCCAATAAAAGGGAACGGAACCATTCGAAAGAACCGAAATCACGACAGATCCAGAAGAAATATACCTTTCCGAGACGCGTCTTCTTTTGAGGATAGTTCATGCGGTACCAGATGGATTTGAGGATCGAGGCGAAAGGAGTAACACCAATACCGGCACCACAAAGCATAGCGACTTCGAATTTGAATACGTCCTCAGAGGCAGAACCGAAGGGACCATCTACGTAGACACGGGGTAAGATACGACGAATAGCCGAATCAGCTCCATCAGATCCTGGCGAGCCTTGATTAACACCAACAACTTGAGATCCTCCCTTTCCATCCTTTGGCTTATCGAATTCACACCCAAGGGCTTTTCCAACAGCTCTAGTGAAATCTCCTACCATTCTAATATGAATGGAAATGTAATCTTCTTCGGGAGCCGATGTGAGAGTGAAAGGATGGTATTGATAAATCGAGACCTCGGGACAACAGAAAAAGATATATTGACCAGCTCTTGTCTTTGTATTCTCTTTCTTGATCTGAATTTCGCAAACGTTGGAAGGGTGTTGAACAACCTTCGAAACATAGGTCTTATGCTTCCCGCGGATTTCACGTGCAATACGTTCAGCGAGGTAAATGTAACCACCATACATCCAGTATTGCCAGAAGACACCAATAGCCGATGTACCAACACTAACACAGTAAGGGGCGGTATCTGGTTGAATCATGCAGAAAGCTCCGTGGACGGACCAGAATACAAAGAAGATGACGAAAAAGTGATGGGTGTACCAGAAACGTTCGAAGTTCGCTCGACGATACTTTTCGTATGAAGTAATGGCCATAGCCATGAGAGCAACCAACATAACATATCCAGTCCATCCAGGTCCACTGACAAAGTTGGCGAGGAGGAAACCGCCAATACCGAGATTATTCTTCGCTGAAATTTGAGCAAAGTTGTTCCAATGCGCAATAGTGTGTACCCAAGAGAAGAATACAATAGACCAAGCTGTAAGCATATGGAAAGTGATATTCTTATCGAACTGTACGATGCCGTTCAAAGGAGTCTGACGTGCCAAAGAGATCAGAGTACGGCAAACTGGGAACAAAATCATAGCAACATCGAAATGTAGCGTCAAAGCAGCGGATCTAGCAATCGCATAGGTGACGGTAAATGTACTTCGAGCAATACCAAAACTATCCTTGAGCTGATAATTCAAGAATCCAAATGTGAAAACCATGACATGGAGTAAAGCGAAAACGAAAACGAAACTGAAATGATGTTAGTAACTTGATGCTTCCCATGATTCTAATGATGACCCACAATCGTCGATATCCCTCGTTCACCATCCATCTGTCGAATTTCTCCCTCATCGTCAACTCCCTCGGCATTTCCGCCGTCATCTCACCAGACATCAACATTCTCGTCAATGGTGGCCATCTTGATCTCTCCGAAACCCTCACCGATCCCGTACTCATTCTATCATAAGCCTTTTCAGACATCTTAAACTTTGCGACCTGGAATCGTGATTTCTCAAGGCCTTTTTAGGAAGTTTCTTCCGTTTTCCCTCTCGTCCAAATTATGCGTGGGTATCGTTGTAGTATTAAAGGGTAATATGATTCAGGACCTGCTGAATAGACAGAAGTTCCCAACAGAAAGTAATCGTAAAAACGAAAGAAGATTATTTGAATGAACGTAAAAACGATAAAAGCCTACTGAAACCCCCCCCAAAATCATCAGTACGAGAGTTCATTCCAACTTGCGATATATTTGCAAGAGAAGTATTACAACAGTCAACAAGACACTCGGCGTCCAAATTCAAAACGTACCTGTAATCAATGCCTGCACCGATGGCTGTCCCAAAATCAGCGAATTAATATCGAAAGTTGTGTGACTTCACTTTGCAGAGATGCCCAAAAGAAAAGACAAGAGAAATCCAAGAGAAGAGATGTTCAGAGCAGAGAGGAAGAAACGAGGAAACTTTCTGCCAAGGAGAAGGAGGGAGGAAGGTAATGTCACAAAACATTCAGAACATCACGTTTATGCATGGGGAACAGGATGTGATGGCCTGACAATTAGATTCGTATGGAAGTGTCTGAGCATAATGTATAGAACAAATCCAGTCTCATGGGTTCGAGAGTCGAGAAACCAGCGTCTCTGAGTTGCAATGGGTGGTCAGAGAGAGGGGCTTCGAAACAGTGATAGTGGTGGCCATGGTTGACTAGAGAGCTTAAGGTCTAGTCTCATCAGCTTCTTGGACGTGTGAGAGATGAAATTTTTCTCAAGTAGGATTGCCGAAAGGTACGTGGGAGAGAAAATGGTCGAGGGGAGGATTGGGGATTGATGTTACATGGGTTGAGAGGGACCGTGGTTGGTCTGTTTGATATGGGGTTCTAAATTTGTTACGGATAACCTTAATAAGCGCGAATCTGAGCAACAGTTATTATCCTATACATCAAGGATGCGAAGTTCGCTCGTTCACGCGTTCCATCGGTTATTACTTGGGTTGACCAATTGACTGACTGTATTAAAAGATTACGAGAATGTTGCTGTTGTATAACTATCGTATCTCAATCTCAACAAAACAAACCAAACTAAACCAAACCACCAAAATCCCACTCGCCACACCTCTCGCCATCCCACACACAACCCCCCCGTTTGCGAAACCTCCCAAATGTAACCCCCAAGCCTCCGTATCCTATCTTCGTTCCAGAAATCCCCGCCCGAAACCTGCCCAGAGCGCTGCGCGAGCGTGCGAGCCTAGCATGCATTTCGAAAAACTGAAACCAGAATCCTCTAAGCCATAATCAGTAGCCAATCAGAATACACACGCATCTGACATGATCGTACAACAAGTACCCTTAAAATATCCAAGATGTTTGATGCACTTTTGAGGCTCAGAGACTTAATAAGAATAAAAATTGGCGGCGGTAAGCCTTGTCCTATCAAATTTGTGATTTTGGTTATGGTAGTGTGGCTGGCGTACAGCTGATGATGAAGGGGTATCATTCAACCCTCCTCAAAGCTTATTTGCGACCTGTGGATAACCAAATATCAAAGTATTCAACATTGGCAACGGCGCGCATGATGATGATACCAACTAATCAGATACAAATACCTATATCAACGTACGATATCCCAACACCAATTGTATGATCTCCCAAGCCTTGCTACACTATTTCTTCTCTCATCAGCCCATATTTTCATTCCCATTACGCCATCTCTTACCCCCAAGAAAAATCCCTTGTATAGATCAATCAATAGGTATCGTCAATGATCGGCTGTGATGAGAATATCCTCAATAATCGCTCAACTAGGTATCTACACGATTTATAGATAGGTGGATGGATAAAAATACAGCTCAGCAATCCGTACCGAGAGTTCCCCCTCTCCTCCTGTTCCATCCTTCCCGTCGATCCCCTACCTACGCAACACAAAGAACACAAACAAGTACCACTCCAACCATAATACTAGTCCTACCATGCCATACACAACCCTCCAATCCCAAGCATCTCGACAAATCTTTTCCTACATCCGCTCCGCTTCACACACATCTCCACGTCTACCGAGATGTAGTACATCCATAGTACGTCGAAATCAGCCCACATCACCATCTCAAACCCACACTCACACCTCTATAAACCCCAAGAATCAAAACGAGAAGAATCGGTAAATTTCCCGTTTGATATTGATGAAAAACAAGGAACCTTATACATATACACAGTAACAGTATCCGGTATTCAGTACCGAACTTAGGTTGAAGCTAGGTAGCTAGCTAGGGACGAATTTCATAATGACTTCGTGCATGTATGATTGATTATACATCCATAATATGACTAGTAAATACTATCTACTATCTAGATCTCATAATACCAAACATTGAATCATAGACAAGTATTAGATTGGGATGCAGTCTTCACACCACGAGAGAAAAGTTACAAGACTTTCAAGAGATATCTTTGCAACCTAGCACCTACCTAAACCCGTTCCAATTCCAATCCTTCCACTACCCTCCCTCTATCCCCTCTTACACCCGCATCCCTTCCCTCCCCCTACAAAACCTCATCATCTTCACACCACCATAACACAATCTCTCCAACCTCTTCCCCTCGGTCCCGAATCCTCAACACACATACCCTCACATATACCCTCACCCCCCTCCAATTCCTCGCAAGTCACCACTCTCTCCCTCCCCACAAACCTCAAACCCTATATGCACCATCCCTCTTCCCTCGTCTCTCTTCCCTCCCACACCTCCAAAACATTTCCAAATTCCCACATCATCAAACCCAGATCTCAAATTTCAAACATCAAACATCAAACATCCTCACGACAAGTAGTCAGTCAAACCCACTCACCCTCTCAGAACTTAGAACTTAGAACTCAGAACCCAGAACTCAGAACTCAGAACTCAGAACTCAGAACTCGGAACTCGGAACTCAGAACTCAGAAACCCAGAAACCCAAAACTCCAGAAAACCCAAGCGCTTGCATAAACAACAATTAAGAAAAGAAAAAGAAAAGATCATCGCCATCACCATCACCATCACCATCACCATCACCATCACACCTCTCCCTCCCCATCCATCCCCATCCCAGAAACTCCTCAGCAACACTCATCACCCCAACTCCAATCCCCCTCCTACACAATTCCAGATCCAGATCCAGATCCAGATCTCACCCCATATACACCAGCGACGAATTCCTCTCCCTCACACCCAAACCAAACAAAAAGCACTTACATTCTAATAAGCGCCCATAACAAGAACATCGACCAAAAACAAACCGACGAAATAACCATATGAATAAATCCAGAAGTGAAACAATGAAAGAAAGGACTTAGTCCATATTATCCTTACCACGAATCAATGCCACAAGAGACAAACAAAAGCATTCAATTACTTTTCATACCCAGTATTGATTTACGGATGGGCAAATGGATAAAACTAAATATCCATCGAATTCCATATTCTTTCACCGATATCACATTTCACACCCAATACCATGTCTCAAATTTCACATCTTCACTCATTCACAAATACCCCCTCCCAACATTATGCATCACAAATCGAGAAAGAATAATAAATCACAAAGTAAGAAAAGCTCCGAGTAATGCTATGGACCTGAATATCAAAGAATAGGAGGAATAGTAAGAAAAAGGCGGTGACGACGACGACAACCCGTTCATCATGCAACATGATCATCTAATTCCCCAAGCACATCCCTTATTTATCATCCATCACCACCCATCCATTCATTCATCATATTGCATTCTTCCGATATCTATCCACGACAAATCTTTCTCGCCTCTCCCACAATTTCTGCCCCAATCCATCGCAAAATATTCCCCCCAGCAGTAGCGCTTACAAGTCTGCCATGTAATGTATTTCGTGTGTAAAAGAGTAAAGTACCTAAGTAAACCCAGACCAAAAAGTTGTCCATTCATCGAGTTTCGTTGACGCCAGCAAATCCTTTACGCAATAGGATAGAATAGAAGAGATAGAGAGAACACAGAGGAAATTCATCAACCCATCCATTATTCCGATCCGTCATGCTTTGTCATATGTAATTTGAAGGTTATAATATGTAATTTAGATGGCGTATTTTCGGGTCCATTCTCTGGCTGTGGCCTCATATCTAGATCGGTCGGTCTTGTAAACGTGTGCGATCTCTGGAACAAGTGGGTCATCGGGGTTGGGGTCGGTGAGCATGGAGCAGATAGACAAAAGGACTAAAATAAATGATTAGTTGTAAATTAACAAAGTGTAATGACAGTGACAATATACCTTTAGAGATAGTCAAAGCTGGGGACCATTGATCTCTCAAGATGTCTAAACAGATGCTTCCGTTCGAGTTGATGTTTGGGTGATAGATTCTGGTTGTGAAGCTGACCTTGGGAGGCTTGAATGGGTAGTCGGTAGGGAAATGAATGGCGAGGAAGAAGACACCTCCGGTATATGGTGAGTCAGACTAGTAGAGATGTTAGTACATTGATAGATGATCATGATAACTCATGAAATTCGAGATTTCAAAGATCGTCGGCCGAAGGGCCTCGGATCAAAGAGACTTGAAGATAAGATCAAACTTACAGGACCCATGATAGTAGCTTGCCAGTGGAACTAAATGAAACAAATGATGTTAGTATCCTTTCTTCGATGTATCTTACTTGTTATAATATCATGACCATCTTGAGCGCATTTCAAGGTATTCTGTGCCTCGAAGGGGCATCAAATGTTGAAGGAGGAATAACATACCAAATCGTCTCCTATAGGACCAGCAGAGCATGATGAGGGAGGGTCACTATTCAAACATTATATTAGTATACTATTCTCAATACCATCCACACGAGATATCATCGCCGTCATGAAGTTTTGGATAATCCTGCACCAGACCCCGCTCACGAAGTAGCCCCACCAAGATCTTTCAAACGTCGTGGCGGTGACAATAATGACAAGAGATATAACATACCGGCCCAAGTCTGTGAGTTCCTTGTTGATTCTCTTCAAAGCCATTTTGAAGTATGTATTATTGTGTGGAGGGTGTTGTGTAGTATGAAGGGTTGTCGAGTATGTTGATGAATTTCTCGAGGTTGCAGTAGTTTAATGGACTGGTGAGTAAGTGGGCTGGGATTTCTGGTAGACACGATTTTGTTGTTAGCGACCACCCATAAAAAAAAACACGCGAGCGGCTATGCCGAAGATGACGGAAGGGGATAGAGATTGTGGGTACACGATGGTAAAGAAGAGAGAAGCGGTAAATCTTTATATCAATGTATTTGGGAGAGTCATGTAGATATTACAGTATAGACAAATACATGGAGAAAGAAAGAGTGCGGGAGATTTTGAATGGAATAACAAGTAAGATCTTAGAGTACATACTAAGAGGTTCTTGACTTTTTGTTGTCTTTGAGTTGAGAGAGTAGAGGAAGTAGAGGGAGGGTAGAGGGTATTCTTTCTTTTGAATACTGGGTAGGTCGGTAGGTAGGAGGTACTTTGGGGAAAGATGGGAAGAAGAGGAAGAAGAGTTCTTTTGAAGGTGGGATGTCTTTCCTTGAATTCAGTTGTAAAATCAAGTAGGTTACTAGGTATTTATTATCAAGAAGAAGTCGCAAGTCGGAGTCGGAGTCGGAGTCTGTGTTAGATAATAATAACTGTACGGTGAATGTTCTTGGGCAGCCAGCCGTCGTTTTGCCTTTGCTTTTGGGTTGTTTTGTGCCTTGGCCTATTTGGTTCGATTTTGGGCTGTAAAGAAGCGGCAAAAATGCAGTATCTATCTATGAATGCGCAGTATAATTCCAACCTATGATATACTCCCATACCATTATTCAGCTATAAATCTATTCACTTCTCTTCTTTTATTAACAAATCATATACCGTAGAAGTGAGGGGATTCACTTCGAACTTACTTGAAGCTTACTAATTTTTGGTCAACTCTTCACAATTCATGAGCAATCACGGAGTGGATGGTGGTTATGACAGCTATGACAGCTATGGCAATTCACATGTGGTGGATGGAACAGAAGGCCATCAACAACATTTGCCTGAGTACCTAGGTAGATACCTAGGTAATGTATCTTCTTTCATATTCATTCACGAAAACATAATAAGCTTTACCAATCCATTCAAATATCTACCATTCATTCAATGTACAAGAAGTCTCTTCATTTTCTTCCACTGTTCCCGAAAATATCCGAATGGTGGCAAAATTCCAAAGCCTTTTCTCATTGAGAGAAGACCAATATATTCGACTATTTCATATTCTCACATTTTTCATGTGAGTCAAGAGATAACGAGTAAGATAGATATACGAGCTCCATTTCACCAAAGCTCAAGACAATGTTGATATTGATTTTCTGGTTTCTATTTCTTTGTTCACTCAAGGCACTGTAACAACTCCTACACACCTATTCCTCCTATTCACCCCTTTTTAAAAAGGAAACCCCCTTTTCAAGAGTCAAGAGCCGACACCTTGATGGCCATCCTACTTCCAGTTCTATATGGCCCAATCAATATCTCATACCTTCATTTCTCATTTTCATATGCTAACTCTTTCAACTTAACCCAGATCAATCAACAAAATGCTTGAATACCAGTAATTGCTCTTCCCAAAATCAAACCTAATGCATTTGTCAGCTTTGATTTGAATCACATCATCAATTAGTAAGAAAAGATTAAGGCAAAACTTACAATGAATATCACTCTGTCCTTCATAAGTTTGGGTGACAAACAAATTCGAAACATGCCTTCCAATACCATACTCATCACTCGCAGCGTTGCCACCAAAGATCTCCTGTAATGTCCTCGCATTCCGGAGTGCAGCATCGCAATTCTGTCTCTTAATCATACTGATCATCTCCGGTGCTGCTTCTCCCTTGTCCTTGAGTCTTCCAACCTGAACGCAAGCCAGTGTACCAAAGGCCGCATCCGAGACGGCATCCGCTAGCTTCTTCTGGACGAGTTGATATTTGGCTAATGGGTTGCCTTTGAATTGTTTTCGTTCAAGAGCATATGTTCTAGCTCGGTCAATACAATCTTCAAGCGCACCTGTCATGCCCCAGGCAATACCATATCTTGCACTATTCAAGCAAGTAAATGGTCCTCGAAGACCCTCGACTGCTTGGAACATATTTGCTTCAGGTACTGGACATTCATCGAGTTGAATCATGCCAGTTAAGGAAGCTCGAAGTCCATTTTTATCTTTCAAAGCAGGTGTTTCCAAGGTCCCCGGTGGACAATCTGCTCGATCGATGATGAAACCTCTAATCTTGCCAGTCTCTTGTAACTTGGCCCATACTAAGAATACATCTGCGATTGGAGAATTTGTGATCCATGTCTTAGCTCCGGATATTGAATAATAGCCCTTCTTTGTTGGATGAGGTTTCGCAGTGGTCTCCATGGACCCAGGATCACTACCATGATTCGGCTCTGTCAATCCAAAACAGCCCAACAATTTCCCCTTTGCCAATTTTGGCAAGTACTTCTCCTTTTGTTCTTGTGTGCCGAATTCATCGATACCTCCCATTACCAGCGAAGACTGTACTGACATTCCAGATCGATATCCACTATCCACTCGTTCAACTGCCTTGGTAATAAGTCCCGAAGCAACATTTGATACACCAGCACAGTCGTAACCATTTATCGTAGCTCCTAATAGCCCCAATTCTCCCATTTCTTCGAGTATCTTTCGGTCATAATGTTCGTCTCGATATGCCTCTATTCAATCCCTCTTTTAGCTTGCGCTCCCAACATACAATTAACAAACTTACGCAAAACTCGAGGTAACATCCGTTCCTGGCAATATTGCTCCGCAGTTTCTGAGATAGCTATTTCTTCCTCTGTAAAAAGATTCTGTGCATTTAAAGGATCTTTCCAATCAAATGGCTGCGGGGTAGCATGAGCAGCAAGACCTCTAGTAGTGATAGCTACCGGTCTCGCATTTGCCAATCGCCTACTGGCATTTCGTAATATAGGTCTATACATCTTTGAATTCGACAAGTAAATTGTATTATCACTTGAAGATAAAGAAAACGTGAGAGAGGCTGTTAGGTATAAGCACTTCCCCAGATGTACTAAAGTTATAAACTAATCCGGGCCACCATTTAATTGAATTTGAAGCTCCGAGGCATGTTCGGATACAAACGGTTGTCGATCCGTGTGTACATATGGCATTGTAAGTATCGTAGATAGGCATGTAAGGATTCAACCATGCGGTAAATCCATAATTCCGTATGAAGATGGAGAAAATCAGCCACGGAGGTGTAAATTATGAGCTAAAGAGGTCGACAAATCTTTACATCCACCGGTGATCACATATCGTTGGTTGACTTTGTAGTAAAGGTCTTCCAAGCTGCCCCTAGATATGGATGGATACCTGGTAGTCTCATAGATTCCCCCGCAAACGAATCGGATGCCTGAAATTGTAGCGGCTTCTGTTGCCTAAGGCTTGAACCACTTAACGCGAGAAGATCGCGCGTCATGCACTTCATTCGCGTCAACTCCAAAATCTATCCAAAGTCAAAAGTCTTCTCTCTTTCTCAACTTTTTGTAATTTAAACCATACATCAACATCGAAATTTTGATACAACACCACAGCAATCATGGGTATCAAACAATTGATGTCCATCATCAAGGACGAAGCTCCTGATGCAGTCAAGGAAGGAGAAATCAAGAATCAATTTGGTAGAAAAGTTGCGATTGTAAGTCCTTTGCTGCTATCCATTCTACACTTACGTTTGCGCAATTAACTGACTTTGATCTAGGATGCGTATGTACTTCCTACAATACTATCTATACTTTTTAGAAACTAACATCTATCAGATCCATGTCCATCTATAGTTTCCTCATTGCCGTCCGCTCTGGAGGTGAGATGCTCACAAACGAAGATGGCGAAACTACCTCTCATTTGATGGGCATGTTTTACCGCACTCTCCGTATTGTCGACAATGGTATCAAACCGGTCTACGTATTCGACGGTGCACCACCAAAACTCAAGTCCGGCGAATTAGCAAAACGTTTCCAGCGCAAAGCAACTGCGACAGAAGGACTTGAAGAAGCAAAGGAAACTGGTACTGCAGAAGATATTGAGAAATTTTCAAGGAGAACCGTTCGAGTTACCAGGGAACATAATGCAGAGTGTCAGAAATTGTTGAAGTTGATGGGTATTCCATATATTATTGCGCCAACAGAAGCAGAGGCACAATGTGCTGCGTTGGCTCGAGCAGGAAAGGTTTATGCTGCGGCAAGTGAGGACATGGATACTTTGTGTTTCGATTCTCCTATTCTTCTTCGACATCTCACATTCAGTGAACAGCGCAAAGAACCTATTCAAGAAGTTAGTTTGGAGAAAGTTCTCACAGGATTAAATATGGATCGCAAACAAGTAAGAAATTTTTACACTTAACTCAAACTCCGGCGCAATACTAACATGATCCAAAGTTTGTAGATCTTTGCATCCTCCTCGGCTGCGATTACCTCGACCCTATACCCAAAATCGGTCCCCATACCGCCCTCAAACTCATTCGCGAACACGGCGATCTCGAAACCCTAGTTGCATGGATCACTGCCGACAAGAAAGAACGTTATGCCATTCCCGAAGACTGGCCATACCAAGACGCCCGCGAACTATTCTTCAAACCCGACGTTCGCCCCGCCGACCACGAGGATTGCGATTTCAAATGGGAAGCCCCCGACATTGAAGGACTCGTCAAATTCCTCGTTGTCGAAAAGGGGTTCTCGGAAGATCGTGTTCGCAGCGCTGCTCAAAAACTCACCAAGAATTTGAAATCATCACAACAAGCTAGACTGGAGGGATTCTTCAAACCTATCCCAAAGACAGACGAAGAGAGAGCCAATCTGAAACGCAAAAATGATGAGAAGAACGAGGCAAAGAAGAAGAAGGTCAAGGACGAGAAGAAGGAAAAGGCAAAGGCTAAAGCAAAGCCTCGAGGAACTGCCTAAGTCTCTCAACCTGATTCATGGCTACACTTTGGCATGGATATGGATGGGAGAAACGTGTATTATCTGCTAGATCAGGGTTTGCTTTACTTGCACAGGCGCACATGCATCAAATGAATATGAATGAATGTTAGAAAGTCAGGGAATGGAGTTCAAGGCGGTAGGAAGGTAGGTAGGTAGGTAGGTAACATAATATATTCCTGCTCTGGGCGGTACATTGGGATGGATATACCTAGTATAACAATAACATAGTAAATCGATTCGCCACCAACCAATACAATAAATTGTTCAAATACATTACTAACCTACTAATCTCATCACAAACGTAATCTTAGTTTAGTTTATTTTAGTTTGTATGTACCTGTATCCCCACTAAGTGCAGAAATATATCTATCTATCTATATATAAAATTCTTACCCTCTCTATTCATCCGTTCATTCGAACTCGATTAGCAAATGTGACATTTTTTTTGTTTGTATCTCATCCCATCTCACCTCTCATCCACTATACCACCCACTCTCCACTCATCCTCCTCCCCTTACCCCTCTCGCTTATTCCTCACTTCACTTTATATATATATATATATATATATATCTCTCTCTCTCTCTTCCCTTCACTGAACAGGCTGGTCTCATCACAGTTTCCTCTCAATCAAAATTCAAAGAATGTCATTTCAATCTATGTTTCTATCTATTAACCTATTACCCTACCATTCTTTCTTTTATCCTTTCATTCATTCATATTCATTCTTCATCTAATTATTCATCATTATAATTTAATCGATTCTCATTGGTTCTAATCTAATCTAATCCATCTACTCTACTCTAATCTCTTCTTTTCTTTTCAACTCTCTTCTAATCAGTAGTAATAACAATCGTAATACCAATAACAATCATAATCAATCCCTTTCCACTCTTTCCCGGAGTCTCGCATACCATTTAACACCATCCCATATTAGGCTTCATCATTCTATCCCCATTCATCCATCCATCTATCCATGATGTTAAACATATAAATTATTGAACAAACAGACACACGCTCCCCAAAAATTGACTCCTACTTGATCATCGCCTGTTGTTCATACGAATGCCAATACCATCACAATCCCAATCACAGCCCTAATAAAGTAACAAAAAAAAACAATAAACCTTCGACTATCAGTCCGCACTTCTCTCTCTCCCCTCTCTGTTCCCTCGATCGATCCTTCAATCCTGTCTCCACAAAATCCCTCCACCAACCCAATCCCAGAAGCCCTTCCCATTTCCACTTCTCACCCCCCTTTCTTCAGAATCCCATTCTCCATCTTCGTCTTTATCCCCATCACCATAAACATCCCTCGCCCTCATATTCGCCACATTACTCGCACCACATTCATGTTTCCTCCCACCCTTCATCCCGCTTCCACTTCCACTCGGTTGACACCAACAACCCGGTTTATCACAATCGTGCATTTCATCTTTATCTTTATCTTCATGTCCGTCCTCTTCCAACATCCTCCTCTCACTGTTACAAACCCCTCCCTTCTCCTTCTCCTTCCCCTTCTCTATCCCACTCAAAATTAACTCCCTCAATTCCTCCACCACACCCCCAAGTCTCTGAATCTCCTTCTTGTCCCCTTCCCGTTCCCTCTCCCACCATTCCTCTCTTTTCATTCTTTCTCCTTCCTGTTTCTTTAATAAATCTTTAACCAGATCTTCCACTTTCTTTTCTGCCTCCTCCACCCCTCTTTCTACTTCTGCCCCCTTTCCATTTCCTTTTACCGATACATCAAAATCGCTCTTCTCCATTTCCGTACCCTTCCCCCCCAGAATTTCAGCATCAAGCAACCCCTCCATTTCCATATCATTCAATCTCCGACCCCCAATAATTTTACACCCGTGTTCACATTTCATCACTCCAACTCCCTCTCCCTCTCCCACAATTCCAGTCATTCTCTCAACTTCCTTCCCCTTTCCTTTCTCTCTTCTTTTACCACCTTTCAGGCCCTTAAACTGGCTCGATAAATGTTTAAAAGCATCTCGCTGATCCATAAAATTCCCCTCGCTATCAACATATCTCATCTCCACCTTCCTATTGCGTTTGTACTCCTTATTAAAGCCCTCATCAAGTTGTTCCAACTCCGATTCATTATCACCACCTCGCTTTTCGCACTTTTCATTCCGAGTCACTCTTCCACAAACCATCTCGCTTTTCCGGCTCTCCTCCGCTTTCCTCATCCTCTCTCTTTCAATCTCTTCACTACTTTCAAGACGTGGTAGGTCTGAAAGCTTTTGTATATTTAAAGGACGCGGAGTCCTACTTTCAGATTGAACCCCAGTCTGATCCACACACAAAGGTACAGCAGATACCAACCCACAATCCTTCACTTCTGAATCCCTACTGATAATCCAATCTCCCGCCCGAACATCACCAAGCATCCCTATATCACATCCCTCACTCTTCTCACCTTTCAAATCCCATCTTTCTCCCTTCGATCCCGCAATCTCCCCCTCCAGTCCCACCTCATCCTCGGACAATTCTCCAATCTCTCGCTGCGGTATTACAGTACAAGACTGATCTATTCTCAACCTCCCACCAATCGCGGACCCCCTACTACCGCGTTTTTCCATCGATATTTTCGGAGCAGAAACATCCTCATTCTCAAGCTCAGTATTTATCGAACTCGGTACCATCAGATCTTTCTCAAATGATTTGTTTTGTTTTTCCTTCAAGAATCCATCCACCGCACGCATAATCTCCTCCATATCTTTTTCCTTCTTCATCCTTCCCACAATCTTCAACAATCCCACATCCCTAACCTCTCTCATCCACTCTATCTCCTCCAAATATATCCAACCCCGTCCTTCCTCGCCAGTATCCTCTTCCTCCCAATCTTTCCCATAAACCACACTCCAAACATCATTCATTTTGTCCATGAACCGCCCTTCTATCCTATTAACACCCACACCCACACCCTCACCCCTAGAACTAACAGCCACTTCAAATTCCCTCTCTAACCTCCCAATCATATTTTTCAACTCTTCAACTTCCCTCTTCAAATCCCTAACCTCCCCCTCCATCCCCTCCACCCTCGAATTCTGAAAAATCTTCCCCAGCGAAGAACTAGACGACTTCATCAGAGTAGGCGATTTCGACCGATTAACCTTTTGTAGTCTCTTACGAGGAGATGGAGAGCGAGTGCTTCCAGCCGGAGACTCCGCCACTAGCAATGGTGGCGAGCTAGGGCCATCCAATTGAGGCATCGAACGACGTATAATCATAGGACCTACAATCTTCATCAACACAATTCATTCCAACACTCAAACAAGAAACCAGAGAAGCTCACCATCACGAAATTCAACCTGCGACCTACCTATCGCAACCCGTTCATTCTCATCCGTCGTGGATTCCCACGATCCTAAATCCGCCATCTTCCTCTTCATCTTTCGATCCATCACCGGAAGCTTCTTTCTTTCTTCTCTCTTAGTATCAGTCTCCGTATTCATATTCTCCATCGCCTTCCTAAACTGAGCCATCGGTCCCTCCGAATTGCGTTTCCAGAATTTTTCCATCTCCTCTTCAATCTCACTACATCCCTCCTTTCCCAGCAACCATTCCTCCGATCCATTCCCATCAGAATCCTTAGACTCATCAGCTCTAAACGAACCAGGCGAAAAATGATGAACCCAATTCATCTTATTCGACCAACAAGGCTGCGAGAAAGCTCTCTCTTTCGCCGGATATCGTGAAGCCTTTCTCTCCATGGCAACACTCCCCAGTCCATGCGACGCATTCTTCTTGTTTACCTGCGCATCAGACATCCGGTAACTCGCTGGGGTTTTACCAACCTTTTCTCTAACCGTGCGATACCGACCATGCTTAGGTGTCATCAGTTGTATGACTCTCTGATGCACAGGCGAAAAGCGCTCTGAATTCGCAATATTGCGTTCATTTTCACGCTCCACCGAGTCTTCACGAATTCCCTTGTGATCTGAAGAGTGCCCGTCAACCTCATCCCCAGAAATACGTATTTTAACTTGCCGACACGGAGAATCCGACGATTTGCAGTTTTCATCATCCACACCAATACTCACACCCAAATCACCCTCATCTTCCGTCAACCCAGACTCAGGATAATCTCTTCCCCCACTCCCCATCACAGACAACGAGATCGGGCTTCCAAAATTACTCGAAACCCCCTCTCGACTCGCAATCGTACGATCATCCTTTCTTTGCATTTGAGCTGAGCAGTCTTTGCCTAATTCCTCAACACTTGCTACCAAATTACCTTCCTCCATACCACAATCTTTAAGTCCACTAGCACAAAACTCTATCTCCTTCAACGAACTCACCTCCCCCACAATCTCATTACTCTTGCTAGAACGAGTAGGAGAAGGCGAGCGATAAAGGCCCTGCTTAGCCTCATAAACTAAATGAGGTACTTTGAGAGAAAATCCTCGAATGCTCTCTTTCCGTCTATTCTCTTGCGATGCATCGAGAGCTTTATCAACAGATTTCGATATTTCATCCCAAAGTAGTTCATGTTGACTTTTGACTATTTTTTCCGGCTCTTTTTCTTCTTCTTCGAGGTTCAAATCGATATCGATTTCATGAGTAAACTTTATATCAGGATCTTTATCCTTCCTCTCGGTTTCCGAATCCTGTACGCACTCCACGTTAGAGTAACATGTCGATTTATTCTCATTTTCAGAATCGAAATCGAAGTCTTTAATGTTGATAGGAGTGGAAATTTCGTAAGATAGATATCCATCTCGAATTTCAGGCTCCGAGGTATGTACTGAATCCACCTTGAAAAGTCTTTCCAGTTCATTCTCGCTCTCAGAGCTATTGATATTATCACAGCTAGACACTGATGTGGTATGAGAGTCTGACTCATTCTTGCTTCCAGGAAACGCGTATTCATGCCAAACAGCTTGTGTATCTTCGGCAGGTGTGTCGAGGATGTCTGATGGTAGTGGTAAACCCGTTGGAGTACTATGTTTAGTACTCAATGATTTGTTCTTAGCGAAAACATTATTATCCGAATCTTTGATTCGATCTTCCTCCTCCCTACTTGCTAGAAACATCCTATGGTTACTCGCCAGGATACGACTGAGACCTCTCAACGACGAAGAAAAGTCATCTGCGCCCTCTCCCTTTGAATCATCCATATCCATCGACGCAATACTTTTTCCTTTTACTTTACTCGGAGTTGATGAATATTCCAACTCATCATGAAGATTCTTACTCATCTTATCTTCCCGCAACATCTTCAAACCACTTTCCATCTTCCCAATCGTAATGAGATTTCCCTCACCATCGAGCGACCCAACATTCAAAGGCTTGACCATATCTTCCTCAACATCATAAGTTGGAATATTAATAACAGTAATGATTGAATCATCGGAATCGGCTTCAGATGCCATAACAGAGTCTACTCCCGAGTCTCTTCTAGGACTTGGACCTGGACTTGATTGCCCAATATCTTCAGAGGAACCCGAACCATCCATTCCAAATCCAATCCTAGCACTACTCTTTCTCTTCCTGAGAATTGTGCCAGTCTTAATAGGAGTTCTCTCTCTTCGTCTAACAGTCTCTTTCCCACTGGCCGAACCCGAGCCAGCCCAAATATGCACTTTGAATATTTTGCCAAACAAACAAACAAACAAACAACGAATAAAAAATGGGTAATGCTGTGCGTGGTAACCAATTTACCAGGAGACACGCCAATTAACTGATACAGTATTGGCTTTTTCCACAGGGAAAATTTGTTCTAAGAATCAATCAGTATGTCAATAAAAAGATCGATCCAGCATGTTCATTTTCAGGGCCCAGGACAATCAGTACTATCCACTTACCCAGATCCTTATCCTTCGCTACGAGGTTCTCCAAAGGTACAGCGTCTGGACTCAATGGAGGATCAAAACAAAAAAAGTACGATATTCTCTCTATAACACGAGCGAAGCTCTGAACCGGAATCTTTCCCCCTTCACTGGTAGTAGGCAAAAAGCTATTGGGGATGGGAAAGGTATCAGCAGGGTACTCGACTTCAGTGCAAGCCTCTTCAAATTGGTATTCTTGTAGCTCGTGAACCGCTTCTACGTCAATGCTGTCGTCGTATTCCTGTTCCTTAATTTTGCAGACACACAAATTACTTTCGAGGATCGCGTAGGCTTTGATCACAAGCTTGATTTGAATCTTGAATAGTTTCGGTGTCCTGTTCAGATATACAGGACCACCAGGTGGGAATCGGGGTAGAGGACGTTTCCCACGGCGTATTTTTTCCCAATTACGCTTCAAAAACTTCTCTTCTACTTGTGGAAACAAGTGTGTCAATAGTGTTGCAACCAAGTTTTCAAATTGATTTCCGATATCTGCGCCGAACAAGAGCTTGATTTGGAGTTGTTGACTTCGTTGGAATGTGTTTAACAGGGTCTGTTCAAGTACAGCAACGTACGCTTTGAGGTTGTCGAAGCTAACTTCTCTGTTTTGTCGTATTGAGCGGTGATAACAAAAATCTTTGTACTCTTGTTCAACCTGCCTCTCGAGCTCGAGAATTTCGTTCTCTATACCCTCAACTGGCTCGCGACTTTCTCCTACTATCGGAGATCCAACAGTAAGTGGCAAGCCGTTGAAGTTCCTGGCCAGAATTGCAGAAGAAGGGAGGTATCCCAGTGATTGTGCTGGCTGTGCCCAATTGTAGGATGTTTGGCTCTGATTATAGTTGCCTTGAAAGGTAGCCTGTGCTGAACTTGATGACAGTGGCTGAGAGGAATTTAAGAATTGTTGTTGTCCTTGATTGATATGCAAGGCACCCAGTGATTGCAAGCTGCCAGGTGCTGGTAAGCTTCTCTGTACGCCCACGTCGCTTGATGATTGAAGATGATGTGCTCCAGTCGAGCCCGTATCGAGGAATGTTTGATATTGGTTAGGATGTCCGTTTCTATATGTCTGTTGCAGCTGAGCTCCTTGCAGCGACTGACCCCACTGCAGCACCAAGCCACCCTGCTCCGTCCCCGTCTCTCCTCCCAAATCCAAGTGTTGCAATCTACCTAATAACGAATTCTCTCTACCTTCTTCACTCGGTATCCGACCTTGTCCCGGCTCAAAAGATCCAGCGTTTGGATCCATTCACATTCATATGAATCAACAGAGACGCAAACAAGTATGATGGAATATGACTTTGAGTCTCGTATGTGAATCAGAGTATGGTGGGGGAGTATGAAGTGTTGCGAGAGAGGATAAAGTGTTATGAGTGAGATGAAGTATTGTGAGTTTTCGTGTATATAAACCAGAGTCTCGCATACAAATCAGAGAATGATGGAGGAGGATGAAGTAACCCAAGTAAAGAAAAAACCCCCAAAAATAAATAAACCAAAGAGCTCAACAAATTTCCTAATCAGGAAACCACACCACCCTCTCCTCTCAAGTTTCAACATAGGAAAGCACCATGCAGTGTAATCCCCGCCCATCACCTCCCAGCTATACATACCATTCCATTCCATTCCATTCCGGAAACCACCACAACCACCAGGAAAGAAAGAAAGAAGGAGTATACGATAAGTATAAGCATAAGCACAAGCAAAACCTACCCATCCACCCCCCATCCACAAACTTTCTTTATATATATAAGAATCTAAGAACTACTTAGTACTTACTACCCACACTTACAAGTTTTTTACATACTCTCACTCTCACTCTCATACTCTCATACTCTCATACTCTCATACTGCCACTCTCACTCTCGCCCTCACACACAATACAAATCCCAACCCCAACACACCACAAACCCCAACCTCAGAACCCACACACCACAAAACATAAAACTCAAAAAGTAAAAAAAGACAATTCTTTTGCATATCTCATTCAATTCTCTATCCAATCCTATGCTATCCTATGCTATCGTATCTACACTCTCCCTCCTCCCCCTCCTCCCTTTCCTTCCTCTCAAAACCCCCTATATACATCCACCCATCCATCCAATTTACACAATTTACACCACAACCACAACCACACCTATAATCACCATCAATCTCCTCAACACCAACACCAACACCAGTATTCAACTATTGTTTTGATTCCCTACCCACTCTCTCAACGATCTATCATCCATCCAACAACAAAAACAGCAACAATAGCAACAACAACAACAACAACGACAACAACAACAACAACAACAACAACATAACCAAATCTATCTACAAAACTTTTTTTCTCCCTTCTCATCTCATCTCATCTCCTCCCTCTCCCTCTCCCCCTGACCTCAACTCTCACTCCACCAAACTCAAACTCAAACTCAAAGAAACAAACAATAGTAGTGATTGTGTCACCCAATCATCTTTCCTCACTCCACCCCCCCCCCCATCTTCTCCTCCCTCATTCATCACCCCGCTCCTCTCCTATCTCCTCTTTCCCTCCCCCTCAATCAACGTCCACAGTAAACAAACACAAAAGAAACTCGACTACGAATACGATGATGACCCTCTAAATCAACCAAGCCAGTCAATGGCAGTCCTAGTAAAACTCAAAGCAAGCAGAGGTAAAAGAAAAAAAGTGATTAAGATTCAATGAAAGTTTCCCATCCCACAAAACCTCCCAGAGAGAAAGAAAGTAAAAGGAAAGTAAAGTAAAAAAAGGCGATTCGCTAGATGGTATCATGGTATCTTATCTTATCCTCCACTTACTGCACTGCGCCTACTGACTATTGCTCCAACTCTACTACTCCTTATCAACTTTGCTATGTATTATTTCACTCCTCTTGTATCCATCGCTAAACGATCCCTGTTTATACAAATCATCTCCCTATCCCAATCCCAGAATCTTTCTCTTCCACCCCTCTTCCATTTGGCGGCAAAGGCGGTAATTGTTTCTCCAAGCTACTCCTGCTAATCATCCTCCTTAAACTTTGCGGTCTTCCTTGATTATCATTCAAACTGGGAGGATAATCTTTGGCAGGCGTAGCTGGCCTTCTCTCGTCATCATCATGTGTACTCCTAATACTCCTTCCACTTCTTCCTCCTGTACTACTCGCTTCTCCCATTTCCTCGACAACTGGAAGTATCTGTCCCTGTAGTCCATTCGTCCTTTCCGCACTTGGGCTTCTAACTGTCGATACGGTTCTAGGTTCGATATGCTCTCGTCTTCCATCATGCTCAGTTCTCAAGGCTTCATTTTCAGCACGTTGAATGGTAGTGTTGTTTGTGACGGTACGATGCATATGTGCACTATTTGAACGTCGGCGTGTAGAACCCATGGTAAGGTTGGAGTCTGTGTGGGGTACGGGTGGGAGAGGACATTCTTCTTCTCGAGCGGCTTCTTCTTGAGATTTTGTAATTCCCTCAATAAATTCGATGAAACGGTTGCCATAAGGTTGGGGGTTGATGGGAGAAATCAGTTTCTTATCATGCTTGAGACCCTCTGTTTTTGTATTAGCTCAAATTACTGCCGCAAAATCAAGTTGACTTACTGAAGAGATGTTCGAGTTTCTTAAGAGTGCCATAATGAGTAAGACAATCAATAATCGACAAGAAGAAAATTTCCTCTCCGGGACTATTATCTTCATGTGTCGCTCGGAATCCGCCATCATCACTATAAAATGTGAAATCTTTCTTGTTTTCTTCTTCAATCTCATCCGGCATTCGTGAACTGCTTTGACCCATTGGAATTGGCTTTTCCTGCTTGATGATCTGGCGTAATTCTCTCGCTTTCCTAGCACTCTCCAGTTTACTAGGAGTTCTCATTAAAGGTCCAGGTGGTCCAGAATCATCTACTGGGCTATCTCCCCCGGGCTGGAAGACTTGTAAAGTTTTGTCCCGTAGATTTTCTTCGTTCCCCTTAGTCAAATCATGTATTCCGACCAACATACTATAATCCATAATCTTCAGTTTTTGCAATAATGCTACATCCTTCTCCATTTGTTCGAAGAAGACTCGTCTCTTCTCCGGCCCAAATTCCAGGTGAAGGTTTCGTCGAAGCCAATTCAAGTCCTTGAGCGTAGCACGAGGGTTTTGTTCTAGGTTCTCTTCTTTGAAATCTCGACCAATGGTTGATCCTTTCAAATCAAAGGTTTGATGGACATCGCGGTGTGGTGGGAACAGGTTGTTCATGACCACAAAATGAATCTTTCTTCCATAAGGAATCTTCACTCGATGAAGTCCATAAAATTGGGATAGAAGTGTGTTAGGATTGTCCTCCACATGGTGGTAGTAATCCTTCAAAATCTTTCTCAGGAACTTATGTTCGGAATGATGAATCGTTTTGATGATATATTTGTAATCTCTCGAGAAGTAGAAGAAACTTCCACTCTTTCCAGGTGATCCTAATTCAGAAAGAATGTATTTGCTTGTCAATGACATGAGATAATCTGCAGGATCCAACTTGAATCTTGCCCGAAGACTTCGAAATACCCATGGCGCGTAGTCCTTGAATTTGAAATCGTACTTTGCAGATGGGGTCAACTCATTCCCAGTACTGTGTATAGTATTAGCTAAGTCGCTTCACAGATGTTGATTGTAACCTACATATCAAACGAGAATTTGTGCTTGGCCTCGAAATCCGCATCAGTCAATGGTCTATCCAGCTTCGCGTTCGTTCTCGAAACGGTAAAGCGAATGCCCGTCAACATGTTATATGCCGTAACCCAATTAACATGGTTTTGGTCAACTTTCGTTCCCACAACCACTCTATCATCATCTTCCTCATCCTTCTTTCTTCTCTTACTCGCACGCTTCTGTCGTACAGCTTCTGCCCATCTAAGTGCATCCTCATCCGGAGGAACCTCCTCGTGAGGCATATTAGAATGTATCGATTGTGTATTTCGTCTATTGATACTTGAGGATCCACGTCTAGCACCTGCTGTAGCTACCGAAGTTGGAGAGAATCTTCCACTCGTAAAGACCGCGTCATTACCATCCCTTGAATTTCTACCCGAACTCACTTTAGGTACTTCTAGTGTATGTCGATGCTTCAACTGAGTTGAGCCAGGGTGTTGAAGGGAGTTTTGTGAGGGTGAAGAGGGCGGTGGATATGTTGGAGGCGAGGAAAGAGAAGAAAATCTTTGTGGTTGTTGTGGTTGTAGTTGTGGTTGTGGCAGTGGTGAAGTACTTGTGGAACGACCTGGCGTTTCGGGTGTAGGTAATGAATTATTCGTAGGTACTGGAGTCGAAGGTAATAAAGGTGATTGATAAGTTAAGGGACCTGTGCTCTGAGGATGTGGTTGTGATTGAGGACTCGAAATTCGATTTTGGTGTTCGCTATCACTCGTGGTGATTGGTCGTGGTGAGTCGACGGTAGCGTTGGAGATGGTTCCATTTGTTGATGCATAAGAGTTTCTATCTCCAGCACCATTTGACAACCTATTAAAGCCATTTGCAGGACCTGGACTCCTCCTTCCATTCTGGGATGAAGCATTGGGTTGTTCATTTACCGAATATGTACTGCCATTCATCGAAGAACGAGATCTGTAATCCCAACTACCTGCGCTGGATCGACCATTTGGTAAGGAGTTCAAGGTTGGCTCATGATGCGCATCTCCATTCATTTGGTGCCTGCCAGTCGTCCCGCTACCATTGGAGTGAGGGTGTGAGTGACCATTTGACGCAGCACCACCATCGATATATAGATCCGAGGCGTTCTCCAAACCATTCCTTATTGAATCATGTGTTGAGGTTCTGCCATTTATACCATTTATGCCATTCGCACCATTGAGGGATAGCTTTTCGTGTGAATTTCGAAGATGGCTGGGGAGATCCAATGGGGGTCGGGATGACGAAGAATACATAGAGCCTCCTGTGTCGTCATTTAAGAACGATGGCATCTCTTCGAAGTGTGGCATTCGTGAAGCTGTTTAATGGGTATCGAGACTAAGTCGCGTTTGTTGTTGATGTGAATCGAGAGGGTTTGGTGGTAGTACGGTACGGGTAGTGGATGTTTAAAAAGGAGATTACGGGTTTTGCGGATGCGGGTGCCAATTGATAGTGCGTGGATTATTGAGTTAAGTAAGTCAGTTCAGTCAGCAATTGACTAGTTGTAATGAGGGATAGAAGCAGATGGGAAGTGAAGTGCAGAGGAATAATTGGATAGAATAAGTGAGCATATGAACATTATCAGCATATCATCATTTCTTTAGGTGGGTGAAAGAGAAGATTGAATTGAGGTTAGGGCAGTTAGTAAGAGAGAGTGACGACTAAAAGACTAAAAGACTAAAAGACTAAAATTAGTGAGGGAGAGAGAGAAGTTAAAGAATTACAAGGTTATTTAGGTAAGTAGGCCGTGGGAGGTATCGGGATTATTACTTTGTAATCAGGGATTAAAGCAAGTGTGCTCTTCCTGGTGGTAATTGTGAATATAAGAGGTGTTCCCGAGGTCTTTTATTTTTTTCCTTGCGTGGCTTGGTAGATGAGTTGTTTATTATAGCCATTGAGCTCTGGTGAGGACTGAATGAAATGGATGATTGATAATGGTGGATGAAGTGATGATTGATGATTACTATATTAAATGACTCGAACTTGGAATTGAGTATATGTGTGTATTTATGTGTGTATTTATGTATGTATTTATGTGTGTATTTATGTGTGTATTTATGTGTATATTTATGTATGTATATATATATATGTGTATATATATATGTATGTATATATGTATGTATCTATGTATGTATAGATGAGAGGTACCGGTATCTAATTACTTGTTATTTCTGACTATTTGTTATTTCTAGCTACATGACATTTTACTCTTTACTCTATTATATATCTACCTACTCTACTATACAATAAATAACCTTCCCAACTCCTACCTCCTACCTACCTACCCACCTACCCACCTACCCATATCGACCGACGAGATGAAGCATATCGCCATGATCATTAATTTACCTCGTACGAGATCTTTCTCTTTTGGTGAATGATGAAAAGCTTCAATTTATTTATGAAGTAGATATGGATATACTCTATGTACCTAGGTAGGTAGGAGTATTAAATTTTGATACAGTATTGTTATTACAATTATTACCTACTGGTATTACGCATTTCATTAACTTATAAGTTATCATGTTTAATGTATGGTATTCGATATCCAGTAAACATCCATGAATACATTCATACTTCATAGATCCTCTTTCCATCCACCATTCATCAGCCACAGCCACAATCATCAATATGGATCAGTCCCGTACACTGTCAGCCCCAATTTCAATTCCAATCCAATACCCCCAAACAAAAGAAAGAAAAGAAAGAAAAGAAAGAAGAAAGAAAAAAAAAGAAAAAAAAAGAAAAAAGAAAAAAGAAAGAAAAAAAAAAAATCTATTTTCAGTAGCATCCAGCTGTTAGATTCTGTACCTATTGCATACACGGTACACCTATGCATGTCCCTCTCACCAGTGGACCTACCAGTCAGTGGACCTACCAGTCAGTGGACCTACCAGTGGACCTACCAGTGGACCTACCAGTCAGTGGACCTACCAGTGGACCTACCAGTGGACCTACCTCCCAATGCACAGATAGAAAACCAACCCTCTCATAGAAAAGAAACCCCCGATTACGATATTCTCATTAAAACTAATCTTTATTGAGATCCATTTCTCAATTAATTATGGGGATAATTTTCAAGGGTCTTCCTCTTGGTTTCTCATAAATGAGGAGGTGATATTATGCGGAGTATATACATTTTCTGTAGGTAGGTAGGTATTATAAAGCACATCTGAGTTTATGGTTTATATACTCAAGAATATATACAGAGTAGAGAGGAAGATAATTCATTCATAATAGGTAGGTACTTCATATATATCCTCAAAAGTTAAGGAAGAGATGAGAGATGGATTTGTTATCAAGAGGGGGAATGAGATCATAATTGACTATACTCTATGATATTTGAAAGTTATACCAGTACATATGTATAATACATACAGACATACAAGACATACATACCCAAGTACAATCAATCAACTCCAAAACAATTCACAAGATGAGATATACCAAAGTATATCCACGAGTAGGGATTCATGCTGCAATCAATTATAACCTTCTTTCCACCTTCCTTCCAATCAATCAATCATTACTCACTCAACCAATTGATCTATCTAATGTATTTCATCCACTACCTACCTACCTACCTATCCATGGATATTTTGATATTTGCATAACCCGTCGTCGATCTGAATGATCTTCTGCAACCCAGATAGAGACCTCTGAAACAACGGTTTCTCATTCATTCATTCCCACAGCCTCATCTCTTCGTATCGTATTCCGTATACAATACCTCTATTCATCCTTTCACACACACACACATACATACATACACACATACATACATATCCAATTATCCAATCACCAACACCAAAGCCACTCCTACCTACCAACCAACCAACCCATTCTAGAATAGCAACGGAAATTCCAACCCCACCATATCCATATCCACATCCATCCGAATTACTCTCTTCTGTTCTGTCTAGGACTGACTCTACGACTCTACGAACGAGCCTCGCTCCTCGTACGGTAGTACCACCTCCCTCCAGCTAGCCCATAGCACAACCCAAGATATGATGATACTCCACCCCGCCCAAACCCAAGTAAATCCTTCCACATGGCCAGCACTTTATTCAGCCCTCCAGGGCTTACTTTGCTTTGATTTGCTTTGCGTTCCTTCTCTTCCGTGCCTTTTCCCCGTACGTACTCTGTGGAAGGATGAGATTTCACGAGGTTCATTTCGATATTGATTTTGATATTGATGTGTTGTTCTTGTTATGATTACTAGGTATTATTTTTTATAATTCTCCAATTTCTATTTTCATTTCTGTTTCTAATTCTACTTCTACTTCTATTTCTATTCCCATCTCTAACACAACACAATTCAACTCAAAGCGTATATATCTCCAGGATTTTAATACATCTTCACATCACATCTCATCTCTCTTCCCTCGCAAAGTCAGGCTTTCAACTATTTATATCTACACACATACATATATATCTACCCCTCACTCACCTCGTATCATCATCTCCTTCAATTTTACTTTTTTACACACATGATACACACACATATATATAGATACATAGACAATAACTCCCCCATCATCATCATCATCATCATCACCATCATCACCATCATCACCCCCAGAACCAAACCTACCCACCTCCGTAAATAAACACCTTAAATCCGATACATACACACTCCGAACTTTCACATGTGCATGCGGCATCGGTTGGCGAGCTGACTTATCCTATTAGGGATCCTATCTATATCTAAATAGAGTAGCTCAGCCTCAGTGGTTGTTCATGGAGTTGGGACGGCTGGCTAGGTAGGTAGGTAGTTACCCAAGCGAGTGGACGAGTGAGCAAGCTATGAATTGTATTGTATTGTGTTGTGTTTTTTGTGTTGCTTACCTATGTTATATTACATCGCATATCTGTGTAACATAACACTGATCTGATATAGCGTTGTGCTGTGTTATCTAGGTATTAAAAGATAAAGATTAAGATATGAAGAAAGATGAAAGAAAGATAGGAAGAAAAGAAGAAAGAGAGTAAATATATCATTAATAATTAGGTATCTCATACCTTACTAGATATCTACTC
>NW_024065882.1:225000-230000 GCF_014898295.1 Botrytis byssoidea | reverse complement strand
GAGCTGCATCCCAAACAACCTCGACCTCGTCGAAAGAGCTTCACATGAGCATAGGTATCCAGTCACTACGGGATTCTCACCCTCTATGACGTCCTGTTCCAAGGAACTTAGACCCGGAACACACCCGAAGCATCTTCTTACAAAATTACAATTCGGACTCTAAAAGAGCAGATTAAAATTTGGAAGCTTTACCGCTTCACTCCTCGCCGTTACTGAGGTAGTATCCCTGTTGGTTCTTTTCCTCCGCTTATGATATGCTAAGTTCAGCGGGTATCCCCTACCTGATCGAGGTCAACCATAGAAAAATTTGGGTTTTGGCTCAGAAGCACCCGAGAACCCTGTAACGAGAGATTATTACTACGTTAGGACAGCGCGCGGCCCGCCACTGAATTTTAGAGCCTGCCATTACTTGACATAGACCTCATACCAAAGCTAAGCTTGAGGGTTGAAAATGACCGCTCGAACAGGCATGCCCCCCGGAATACCAAGGGGCGCAATGTGCGTTCAAAGATCGATGATTCACTTAATTCTGCAATTCACATTACTTATCGCATTTCGCTCTGCGTTCTCATCGAGCCAGAAGCCAAGAGATCCGTGTTGAAAGTTTTAACTATTATATAGTACTCAGACGACAATAATAAAAAAGAGTTTTGGTTCTTCTCTGGCGAGCATACAAGGCCCCGAAGGCAGCTCGCCAAAGCAACAAAGGAAATAATACCACAAGGGTGGGAGGTCTAACCCTTTCGGGCATGAACTCTGTAATGATCCTCCGGCAGGTTCACCCTACGGAAACCTTGTTACGACTTTTACTTCCTCTAAATGACCAAGTTTGGATAACTTTCCGCCTCTGGGTGGGTGTTGCCACCCTCCCTAAGGCAGTCCGAAAAGCCTCACTTAGCCATTCAATCGGTAGTAGCGACGGGCGGTGTGTACAAAAGGCAGGGACGTAATCAACGCAAGCTGATGACTTGCGCTTACTAGGATTCCTCGTTGAAGAGCAATAAGTGCCACTGCTCTATCCCCAGCACGACAGAGTTTAACAAGATTACCCCGACCTTTCGGTCAAGGAGAAAAACTCGTTGGCTCTGTCAGTGTAGCGCGCGTGGCGGCCCAGAACATCTAAAGGCATCACAGACTGTTATTGGCCTCAAACTTCCATCGGCTTGAGCCGATAGTCCCTCTAGAAGCCAGCGACCAGCCAAAGCTAGCCGGGCTATTTAGGCCCAGGTTAAGGTCTCGTTTTCGTTATCGCAAGTAAAGCAGACCAATCACTCCACCAACTAAGGAACGGCCATGCACCACCACCCACCCACAAAATCAAGAAAGAGCTCTCATCTGTCAATCCTTATTGTGTCTTGACCTGGTGAGTTTCCCCGTGTGAGTCAAATTAAGATCCGCATGCTCCACGCCTGGTGGTGCCTTTCCGTAATTTCTTTAAGTTTTCAGCCTTGCGACCATACTCCCCCCAGAACCCAAAGACTTTGATTTCTCGTGATGTGCCGAGCGAGTCAAAGATAACATCGCCCGATCCCTAGTCGGCATAGTTTATGGTTAAGACTACGACGGTATCTGATCGTCCTTCGATCCCCTAACTTTCGTTCACTGATTAATGAAAACATCCTTGGCAAATGCTTTCGCAGTAGTTAGTCTTCAATAAATCCAAGAATTTCACCTCTGACAATTGAATACTGATGCCCCCGACTATCCCTATTAATCATTACGGCGGTCCTAGAAACCAACAAAATAGAACCACACGTCCTATTCTATTATTCCATGCTAATGTATTCGAGCATAGGCCTGCTTTGAACACTCTAATTTTTTCAAAGTAAAAGTCCTGGTTCCCCGACACACAGGCTCCCCAGAAGGAAGACCCGGTCACCAGTGAGGGGTGAGCGGACCCCCAGAACAGGCCCAAGGTTCAACTACGAGCTTTTAACTGCAACAACTTTAATATACGCTATTGGAGCTGGAATTACCGCGGCTGCTGGCAACCAGACTTGCCCTCCAATTGTTCATCGTTAAGGTATTTAAAATTGTACTCATTCCATTACAAAGACTCAAAAGAGCCTGTATCAGTATTATTGTCACTACCCTCCCCGGTCCGTGGATCGGTATTGGGTAATTTGCGCGCCTGCTGCCTTCCTTGGATGTAGTAGCCGTTTCTCAGGCTCCTTCTCCGGAATAGAACCCTAATTCTTCCCCGGTTACCCGTTGAAACCATGGTAGGCAACTATCCTACCATCGAAAGTTTGATAGGGCAGAAATTTGAATGAAACCATTCGCCCGGCACCAGGCCATAGCGATTCGTTAAGTTATTATGAAATCACCAGGGAGCCCCGAAGGGCAATGGTTTTTATCTAATAAATACAACCCCTTCCGAAGTCGCGGTTTTAGCATGTATTTAGCTCTAGAATCTAGGAATCTACCACGGTTATCCATGTAGTAAGGTAACTATCAAATAACGATAACTGATTTAATGAGCCATTCGCAGTTTTCACAGTATAGTTGCTTATACTTAGACATGCATGCTTAATCTTTGAGACAAGGCATATGACTACTGGCAGAATCAACCAGGTAACCTATCTTAAGGCTCGCATCCCGAGAGATGCTAGGCCGACCCCCTAAAAGAGGGCTAGAGTTGTTAACTTGGGTGAGGAGGAAACGTCCGTTACAGAACGCCTCATAATCGCTAGACATTAAGAAAACTTGTTCAGAAGCTATTGATTATCCATTTGCCCCCAACTATGTTCCCCAAAGGACGGTCTACCGCACAGAGTTCAGGCACTAGGTGTCATCGCAAAAGTGTGATATAAGCCCCTCAGGAGGAGGATAACCTTTCGCTGATCACGCCAGAAGCGGTTATCAGCTTGGGCTTACCCCCAAAATGTCTAGGAATAGGTATAGCCATCGGCCACTAATCCACAGGACTCCAACAGAGCCTGCCAAGCCGAAGCTGACAGGAGTCGGCTACCCTAAACTGTAATCCAAAGCCTAAGCTTTATGCGGATTACAGTGTAGAATAGTTTATCATGCGCCCTGTAATATTCTGAGGGGCGTCACAAGTTATGTGATACCACGCTTTCAAATATCAATAGGTCGCGGATACAGCAACCAAGGTACTGGGAGTTTTGACTATTCTGAAATCCTATATTTATTGTCCCTGATAAAGAGTCGCTACGTGCTGTGCGCGCTTTAGGTCTTTTCAGACTAACTCTTTGCTAGCGGTATTATTCAATAATACAGAACCCCAAAAGGGTCTATAGAGTATTACCTTCTCACCTATGTATAGTAGTCTGTCAACGCTAGTTGATTCATTCAATCTTTGGAGTTGCTACGTGCTATGCGCGCCAGAGGTCTTTTCAGACTTCCTCCTCGATTGTTTGAATCTAACCTTAATCAACGACTTATAGTTCGAAGACCTCTAACTGATATCACCTGTAACACTGTGTAGGCTAATACAATAGGTAGGAAATATCCTAACCTTTTATATTAACACTACATAGGGCTTTACTTCAGGCTTAGCAGTGTGAATGAGGCAGGCATAAGTGCCTATTATGTGTTGAAGACTCTTTAGAAGAGTAAGCCTAATTAAAGAATTTACTTTTCTTTGACGGCTTCAACCCACCCCATTCATATCCCATCGACTCCTTATCTGTATATTTGTCGAGCATACAATTGATTTATCGAAAAAAATAATTTTCCGGACAAATTACTTTAATGCACAAATCCGCTCTTGATATTTCTTTTCACTAATAAAAAATGGGGGTTGGAAAAAATCAACTCAGATGTAGAGTAACATCTTGGAAATTTTCAATTAATATCGTCGTCGCGCTTAATAAATAAGACGAAACCTCTATAGGCTATAGCTATATACCCTATTGGCGTCACCGGGTGTATATACAGGCTTCCACCTAGCCTAAAGAAAGATCACCGGAGCTATCATAGGCTCTTGATTGCCTATAAATAAGTCGTGCATGAAAAAACGAATGAAATCTTTCAAAAGTCGACCTATACCTTCTTTAACTAGGGCTTTCAACTGCGCTAGCTCTTATAATTCAGAGTTCACTTTCTTTTATAAACTCAAATAAGCTTCTATAAAGGTGTTATTGTTTTTATTATAAACAGAATGAAAAGGAACTCTTAGTGATAGATAATTCATCTGAATAATACATATGCTATTACGTTAAACTTAGAACTTCTTTACTTTTATTATCTCTCCTAATAAAAAATGAATTTCCGATAAATTGTTTTATCCCGGTGAGCTTTTATACCGGTGATCTCACCCACTATAGCCGATAACTTTAAGCCTAAAAGAGCTCACCGGGACTTACTTAATACGCTATTATATCCTAAAATCAAGTCTATAAAAAGCTCACCTGGAGTTAAATTAGAATTATCAAGGTCTATAAGAGAGAGTTTTCGAAATTCATTTGATTAAGTCCTGGTGAGGTTATATATCTTAGTAGTATTATTATCGCTCCTAACCTAATTCCCTATAGGAGAGCCTAACCCTAACCCCTAACCAGGGTTATTTAGAGCCCCTTTTAGGGCTTAGTACTGATCATTAGGGCTTCTATAGCATATGCTCATAGGGCTTTTATACTAAAGCTAATGAAGGCTCACCGGGAGCTCACCGGGAACCTTAAGAATACGTTAAAATAACTTCACTGGGAATCAAGATTTAATCCTATCGAGTTCACCGGGAAGATACTTATAGACTTTCTGCACCCGAATAAACTACTCACCGGGAGCAATCTTTCGAAAATTTCACCCTGTTCCCTCTTGAAAATCGAAGAAATCGAAAGAAAAAGAAAAATTCCCGCCCAAGGCCACGCCCTCCCCGCCCGTATCGCGCATGGGGGTCACCGGGGACTGCTCCTGAAGTAACCCTAAGCCATTACAAGTATCTATATAGATGTTGGAAGTTACAGACACTACCTCAAGTAGAGCCCTATAAGACCTCATTATCAATTCAGTAGTACAATACGGAACTGATCTAA